>NC_056728.1:1526045124-1526355124 GCF_019279795.1 Protopterus annectens | reverse complement strand
CACTATATCAGTGATAAAATATTTAAGGGAAACCTTAAATCTGGAAACCTGTTACTTGACATAAAACACTATTAATATAACCATATATATCCTTGAATTTTAAAGGAGATATAAATAATAATTATTACCCAGCTGATTTGTTAAGTATACACAATTGCAATACTAACTTTTGGTGGTTTGACAGGCATGTTACAAAATATCAACATAAAGATAACTTGCTGTGGTTGGGGGGAGCCCGCCCAAGAACAGGGGGGCCTCCGTGACTGCATGGTTCACTAGTGACTATAGCTGGCTATTTCTGCACTACATACTTTTTGGATAGCGATCATACAAGTATTTGCTATTTCTGTACAAGCTACTGCAATTACTTCTAGTGCTACATGAGTTGTTTAAAAAGTAGTATCTGCTCTGCTTTCAGGGCTTAGTCAACTGAGAATACTGCTATTGCTACACTGGTTATTTCTTGTCTGTATCATACCTCACTTATCCTTCTAATTCTCTAGGGTTTTTCTAGGTCTGGTCTCTCATATGTCTTTTCTTACTTTCTTGGTATAACCTTTTGTCTGTGTTCCCCCTTATCTCTTGCAGCTTCTACAGATGGGTTAAACACTATGTGATCATCCCCTGCCCAACAGACTCACCCAGCAAAATACCTTGTGAAAGTGTTATAGATCTGCTTAAGTTGCCTGCCTGAAGCAGCCCCAAAAACAAACTAAAAACCTTAGCTTTCTAGCTCAACTGTAGGTGCTCCTTCTACTGTAATTTATCCACACTTTGAATGTGTTTTTAAGACTATCTGCTTTTTAAAATGTGAACTGCTCCTTATCATTTAAATTATTACTACAGGGCAGGTGAGCATACATGTAGGTTAGTCTTTCTGGCTGTAGTAACTTACTTTGGCAAACGGGAAGCACCACAACACCAGCAGTCTGCCATATTCTTTGTTTTAACTAACAATAGTAGCAATAGCTTTTAGTTTAATGTTATTTTAACTCTCAGTAGTTCCAGTATATGTAGGTTTAATGTTGCTAGAGTGTTATTTAATCCCTAGCAATCCAATGTACCCTTTGTCTCCTGTTTTTAAATTTATATCTGCAACATTTCCATCTCTGGCTTGCTCTCTTCTTACCTCTTCAGCTCTGATTTTCACAGTTGCTTCCCTTCTAACTGTTATTTTCAGTGCTGTTTCACACTGCTGACCTGGCCCTGTCAATACTGGTTCCAACCAGCTAGGCCACTGTGACATCCATCTCCACTCCCTCTCCAACCCCTCCCCCAGTTTCTTTCACTTTCTTTTCTTTCCAACCCCTCCCCCAGACTCTAACTTTCCCTTCCTTCTTGTGGAGCTATCTTTACCTCTCTGAACCTCTCTAATCATTTCCCCATACCACTGCTAGAACATCCCTTACCCCCATTGCATACTTTCCTATGAACTTACCTTCCACTCCACTGATTGTTTTTTTTTTTTTTTTTTCATTGACCTTGATTTTTGCTTCCCTTGGCACTACCCGCTCTGTTCGCCCTGTGGGTGAACTCCGCTCCCCTACCAACCCCCAGTACCTCTACACTTATAATTAGCCACTTCCACTATCTAATCCAAACTACCCATTATACCCCCAAAATCCCCTTCCACAGTTCACCCATTAAAGTAAGCCTACCCTTCAGGGTTTACTGCCAAACACTACTTATCCTGATAAACTACCAAACAATTAAACTGAACCATAATCTCTTAATCAAATAAACTAACTTCTCAACTTAACTCACCCCTTACTACTATCCTAAAACCAACATAATCACCCTCAAGCCTCTATCCCTACTTACTCAAATAATACTTCTAATTACCTTAACTTACTTAAACTATATCACCCAACCTACTAATGCAAACCACCCCCCCATTTCACACCACTACCCTATCCTCTACAAAGTACTCATTTACTGTTACCCTTATATCTCCCAGTCTATACACCCTCAACACTAACATGCTCTCCCCCTATAGACTCCTATCTAACTCTAAATACAGTGTTCCCAACTACACTAGTTCAATGTCCACAAAACTCTCAACCTGTATACTACACCCCAAACAAACCAAATACCTCATCCACCATATTATCTCTATCTTTCTTTCCGGGGACATCCAACCAAACCCAGGCCCCTCTACCACACTGAATCTAGCCCCCCACCCCCCAAGCAACAGGCAAACCACCCCACTTCTCAGCTCTAAATACTCAGAGCCTATGTAATACAATTGCAAACCTTCATGCCTGGCTTCTACATAACCAGCCTAATATTCTCTCAGTCTCGAAAACCTGGCTTAAGCCCCATGTATACTATTCTGAACTAACTCCTTCTGACTACCGCATATTAAGGAATGACAGAACACAAAGAAAGGAGGGGGGGGGTGTAACACTTCTTTACTCAGCATCCCTCTTAGTCAACCCCTATACAAAACCCTTTCCAAATTTGGCAAGGCAGAAATGATACCAGCCCTACTCCACCAAAACAAGCATAAATTCATATTTGTTCTCTCCCTCTATATTCTCCCTGGAGACAATATCTCATCCCTTGAAGACATTCTTTCCTGGGTCTCTACCAACATAACTCAAGAAACCATAATCCTGGGGGACGTGAACATAAACTGGGCCACAATCCAATCTCCAACTAGCTCACTCAATTTTAACTTATATAAATTTACTCAACTAATCAATTCCACTACCAGGCCTTCCAAGAACTCCATTACTAGAAGTACAATAGAGTGGATTTTAGTATCCCATCCTCACTATATCTCTGATAGTGGTATTCTCCCAGACCCACTAGTTGACCACGTCCCCACTTTTGCCCGCCATCTCCCATCTTCCATACAACTAACTCACACCTATATTTTCACTCGGTGTCTAAAAAGCTTCAATTCTGAAACCTTCTCAAATGCACTAAAAAGCACAAACTGGAACCCATTAAAGATTCTCCCCCTAGATAATGATCTCTACTACTTTAATTCTACTTTCACAAACCTGCTGAACTCCTTTGCCCCTCTAAAAACAAAACGTACAAAAAGTAACACTGCACCCTGGTTAACCAAAAATACCTTAGCTATTATGTGACTCTGTGACAAAGCCTGGACACATTACCATAAAAAAAACACTATCACCATTAACAAATATAAAACACTATGAAATAAAGTCAAAAAATGTATTAACTCAGATCACAAAGCCTATTTCTCCACTCTGCAAACCAACCACAGCACCAATCTCAAACTATTTTGGAAAGGAATCTTATCTCTCTTCAACCTGAGAAAAAAGGAAAACCCTTGCCCTAACCCAGATGCCTCTGAAATGGACTTAGCCACCCAATTTAACTATTTCGTCATACAGTCCATAAGCAAGCTAACATCATCCTTCACCAACACCTCGGCAATCCCTCCTCAGCCTGCACCCATCCCTTCCTCCCCTAGCATTCTTTGCCACCAACCTCCACCCTTCTCTATCAATCCCATCTCTATATCCACCATAAAAAACTTCTCCTAAATTAAAACCTGGTTCCAATGCCTCTGATGAAATTCTGTGGTACTTCCTAAAAGTAGCCGCAAAAGCCATTGTTCTCCCTATCAGCATACTAATTAATCAGTCTGTCTCAAAAGGCCAGGGCCCCAGCTCTGGAAGAAAGCCTTTATTATTCCTCTACATAAAGGAGGCAATAATATTGACATTCCTAACTTCTGCCCTATTGCTATCGTATCCCCTATTTCTAAGCTTCTTGGAAAATGTATCCACTAACAACTTTTACCCCGTCTCATCAACAACCAGTTTTTTACCCCCACACAGCATGGATTTAGACCCGGTCATCGCACCTCCACTGCCCTCCTCTCCTTCCTTGAAACAATTAACAAAGCCTGCGATTCCAGTCAATTCATGTCCGCCCTTCTCGTCGACCTCTCCAAGGCATTTGACACTATTTCCCACAACCTGCTTCTTAATAAACTCTCCAAACTAAAACTATCCCCTTCCTGTACCAAGTGGTTTTCCAGCTACCTCACAACCAGACAACAAGCAGTCAAATAGAATAAAGCCACTTCACCCTTCCTTAATACTCCCACAGGTGTCCCCCAAGGTTCCATTTTTAGGCCCCCTACTATTCAATATATTCATTAACGACTTCTACCAAGCCATTCCAAACTCCACCCTCATCCAATATGCCTATGATTCTACCATTATCTGCTCCTCCCCTTCTATCCCCACTCTAAATAAGCTTACCTAAAGCACCTTCTCCTCTACTGAGCAGTGGATGCTAGACAACCATCTGGCTCTTAATACAAACAAAACTAAACTTATCAGCAACCATGAGGAACACAGTTAAACTGATAAAAGAAGTAGCACGCTGAAGGTAGACTCAATAATCAAAAATTTAATCCAAGGTAAAAAGGTAGTAAAAAGCAATTACACACAATACAAATGCTGGTCCTTGTGCATAAACACACAAACACAAATTACTTTGTTGAAATCTCCACAGTATCAGTGTCCTTGTGAATGAAAAAATAATATCTTAAGTGCTTTCTTTTCTGCCCAGTCAGAAACTTCCTCAGAATATCATCACATTTTATGAATGAGATTTTATAGTCAACTGCAGCCATGCCTCCAATAAGAGTTTTCAACAAAGTAATTTGTGTTTGTGTGTTCGTGCACAAGGACCAGCAATGGTATTGTGTGTAACTGCTTTTTAATGACTTTTTTACCTTGGATTAAAATTTTGAATATTGAGTCTGCCTTCAGCATGCTACTTCTTTTATCAGTTTAACTGTGTTCCTCGTGGTTGCTGTTTGGTTTTTCGAGCATGGCTGAAGGTGACTCAGGTTCGCTGTTTACTCAATCCATTGAACAGTCACCTGGCAACCTGCATAATGTAATAGAAAGACTGTGTCAAAGGATTGATCATCTAGAAAGGGTATACACTTCTCAACTAGCATTACCAACAGTGGAATCCCTCGCTGGTAACCAGGAAATGCAGAGCAGCCATGCCCCCAACTCTACAACATCTAATGAAGTATCGGTGGCTGAGAGGCAACGTGCCATACAAGAACAATGTCAGGCTAATCCACAGAGTGGACGTTCAGCAGTTGATCAACAGAATGGCACACACAGCATTCATGGTAATAATACGAACTCTGCAACTCGAAGAAGGAATGACATTTTAAAAGACTGGCTACAAGAGTGTCCCGATTTTGCCATTATACAACCAGCTGTAAGTAATGCTAACAATAACTTTGACTATTTCGACAAGTTACACCAGCTAGATAGCATTTTATTGAAGACCAAGAAATTACAATTGGATAATGTATACTTTAAAGAATGTTTAAGATTGAAACTTTTGCCTAAGGGGTTATGAATGTGGCATTTCCCCACAGGCTTGGTCGTTAATAGTTTGCTACATAAAGAACTTTTGACCTTGTTTGACCGCCATGGATTTGAGTATCTTGAGCTCGTGGTTTAACATAATGAACATACCATTGAAAAATTGATGGCAGAAGCCACTGAGTTGGAAATAGAGATTGTAAATTGTGATTTGCATGAGCAAAACATCTTTGAATATGATTGTATGTTCATTAATATTGAAAATCAGGTCAATAGTATTAAAATATGTAAATCTAAGAAAATCAAGCAGGACAGGATGGAATATAGTAATAACATAGCTTACCTTGAACCACCAAGATCCCAAGCATGGGGTGAGAGGACTAGCCAGGAAAGGAGAAATGTGATAGTTGAAGAAAATTTTTTTTAGATGACCAGGAGGAATTCCCTGTTCTGAGATGGTCAGAACACCTCAGAGAGAAAAACAACAGGGAAGAATTCCAACAGAGAGGGTATCAGGGACACCGGGGCAGGGGCAAGAACAATTATCCCCCGAGAGGCAACATCAGGGAGAATTGGAGAGGCAACAGCCGTGGACACTGGTGAATACCCAGCAATTTGAGAACAAGACTACTAATTCTTTGACTATCCACCTTAATATGAAGCGGGATTTTAAAGTGCTTAATTTTTCCACTCTGCCAATTAACTCTGTTGGTTGTGACCTTTTGGCTAGGGGGTCTGCATTTTGTTCCAGAAAGTGATTTGAATATGGCTGAAACAATTGTAGATTTGAAACTTTTTATTAAGAAGTTAAATGTGAAAATTTATTCCAGAATGTAGAATATGTTAGTAATCCACTACATATATCTAACACATATAATTCACCCTTTCATCCAGCTTTATTATTGTTTGAAAGGTTATGTGAGATAGATATCCGCAATACATTAAGGAATCGTCCTGGTGGGAACTTAAGTAAAGCTGAAAATTCTAGTTTGGAAAAAATAAAAGGGAATCAGAATGTAAGGATTATCAAACCTGATAAAGGTGGGGAACTATAATTATGGATAATAAATTGTATCACGAGAAAATGATGGAAGTATCAACTAAGGATACTTATCAAGTAATGTCCCTAAATGAAGTAAATGGGGCACACAGGAGAATTAAAAATTAACTAAATGATCTTTATATTGAGAATAGTATCACAATTGATGGATATAATTAGATGAGTGTATCCTATCCTAAAATACCAACTATTTTTGGTCTCCCTAAGATCCACAAGAACTTAGAATACCTACCTATGAGACCTATTGTAGATTTCAGGGGGTCCATTACTCAACCTATCACAAAGTTTATTTATGCTAAATTGAAGAACTTACTAAAAGATGAGCTGAGCATAGTGAAAGATTCTTGGGATTTTTTGGATAGGATGAATAGACTGGAATTTTTGCAAGATGGTATATTTATCACTACTGATGTAAAGGATT
Source organism: Protopterus annectens (assembly GCF_019279795.1). Lineage (NCBI taxonomy): Eukaryota > Metazoa > Chordata > Ceratodontiformes > Protopteridae > Protopterus > Protopterus annectens. The sequence goes on along the minus strand of NC_056728.1, from coordinate 1,526,348,301 downwards.
TGTACACCTCCATCCCTCATGATATAGGTTTAGAATGGTTCTGTGATTGTTTATTAAGAAAAGGTCTACATCAAGAATTTATTAATACATTTGAACAGCTACTGGAAATAGTATTGAAAAATAATTTTATTCTGTTCAACAGTGAATTTTTTCTACAAACGAAAGGTATGGCAATGGGGGCATCATGTGGTGGTATATACGCTAACATAGTGATGTTAGAGTGGGAACAAAGATGCCTTGTGAATTCACCTTTTTATGGTTTTTGTAAGGCTTATTTACAGTTTTTGGATGATATCTTTATTTTCTGGAATGGACCAGTTAGTGCAATTTCTTAGTTTGTTTATATATAAATGAGTCAACATGTTTTTTAAAATTTTCACATATTATAGACCATCAAGAAATTGCTTATTTGGATGTAAAACTGAAGAAAGATTCTACTACACAATGCTTTTTAGCCAAAATTTTCAGAAAGCCCACCTACTCTAATAGTTTTTTACATTTTGATAGTGGCACCCATACAAGCAGAAAAAAGGTGTAATGAAGGGACAGTTTGTGAGGGCTGCAAGGATGGTATCTTGCTTTGATTCATTTTTAAATGAATGTGAAGCACTGAAAAATATGTTTTTGAATATAGGTTATCCAGTTGGAATGGTGAGGGATATAATGATGGAGGTGGTGAATAAAAGAGAATCTGTTTTTTTAAACCACTATTGAGAGAAAGGGGCCCTATGAAATATAACTATTCTGGTAATGGCCAAACAGATATGGCCACTTCTGCCCTAGTACTCCCTTTTCTTAATGAATATAATGAAAATGATGAAGGAACAGCACTAAATAGGTTAACTTCTGATGCTATAGAACAAAGGGATTATAAAACAGCTTTCATTACTACTGTTAATATATCAAGTAACCTGATTAAATATATTTTGTATAAAAATTGGGTTGTCTTATCCAGTAATAAAGATGTTCATACTAAACTAGAAGAGCAGCCTACGATGGTATATAGGAAGGGGAGGTGTCTAAAAATATTTTTGAGACAGATAAACAAGGTGACCAACATCCACTAAATGGTAGTATGAAAAAATGTGGAGCTTGCAACTATTGTCCATTCATTCATGAGGGGAATAAATTCACTGTTAATAAGGTACAAGTAAAGTTAAAAGATAAATGTGATTGTAATACTGAAAGGGTGGTATATTGTGCTTTATGTAGCAAATGCAGAGATTCCATATTGGAAAAACTGAGAGGAAAATAAAAAACAGAATATATGAACACCTGAGGGACATAAAAATAGAAAAGAAACAAATGCCTTAGCCAAACATATTTTAGAATTTAGTGATCATGCATTCATTTTTTTTATCATTGAAGTAATAAAATATAGGGCCAGAGGGGGTCCCCTGGAATCTTCTTTTAGAAAAACAAGAAACATTATGGCAAATCAGGACCAATGCTACAGAATGGCCAGGTTTGAATGAATCCCTGTCTATGACATGTTTATTAAGGTTAAAAGCTTTAGAGAAATAGTTATTTAGTTTTAAAATGTGTAATTATTTATTTATCTTTATCTTATATTATGTGGGTGAATATAATTCATTTGTACTTATGTTTCTTTAAAAGGGATGGTAATGGCTTTGTGTCAAACAATGACTTTCATTGGATATCTTATTGGAGGCATGGCTGTAGTTGACTATAAAATCTCATTCATAAAATGTGATGATATTCTGAGGAAGTTTCTGATTGGGCAGAAACGAAAGTGCTTAAGCTATTGTCTCTTCATTCACAAGAACACTGATACTGTGGAGTTTTCAACAAAGTAATCTGTGTTTGTGTGTTTGTGCACAAGGACCAACATTAGTATTGTGTGTAACTGCTTTTAAACTACTTTTTTACCTTGGATTAAAATTTTAATTATTGAGTCTACCTTCAGCGTGCTATTTCTTTTATCAGCAAAACGAAACTTATGTTATTCACCGCCTCTAAAACCTCCTCCCTAGATAAACACTCATTCATAATTGACAGCAAAAACAATACTCCCCTCGAAATAGTGTCTGACACTAAACTACAAGGAGTACTCATAGATGATCAACTAAAATTCGACAAACATTTGCAAGTAAATATAAAAAAAAAAAAAAACTTTGTATGCTATACCACCATAATCGTTATAACTCTCCTTCCACCAGGCTCATATCCCATCCCTCCTATATGATGCATATATATCCTCACCAACCTGCAATCCTCCCTCAAAACAAAACTCTCCTCTTGCTATAACAAGATATCAACATTTTTGCAACAGGTCACAGAGCCATTTCTCACCATTGTAATTCTCTTCACCAACTCAACTGGCTTGAGCTACCTAACATCCTCACTTATACCCTACTCATCCAAGCACACAGACTCATTTACAACCCCTCTCTTTGTCCCTCCCTAGCCACTACCTTTGAAATGCATGAACCAGAATGATTTCTGAGATCTAATTCCCAAAAACCAAATTTCACAAACCCGCACGTCCAGCTGGGAATTACATAATGTCCTTCTCTCTTGCATGCTTCTGGAATTCTATACCATCGCCTATCCACATCACCAGCAGTCTCTCCTCATTTAAAACCTTGCTGCACTCACACCTAACTTCACAATGGAAGTGCTTCTGTTCCCATCCTACCTAATCCTTCTAATACCACTTCCTACTCTCCAAAACTAAATATGCCTTCACTGACTCCTATAGTTCCACAGCTCTATTGAACTATTTGACCAACTACTTAACAGTTACCCTATGCTGCTACTTTTGTAAAAAAAAAAGTGTTTGTATTGCTGTTTAATGAACTATACTGATGTATTCTATCATTGTTAACCGTTTCTTATGATATTTACTTTGTATTCCTATGAGATAATCTGTAATGTATATGTGCAATGTGTACTATGTATTTGTATTTTTCTGGGGCTTTTCTCCCCAGAACTCCATTGAAAACAGGCTCCTTGTGGCCCAATGGACTATCCTCGCAAACAAACTGCAAATAAATAAATAAATAACAAATAATAAGCAAATGTTCATTAAGCATGCAAGACACAGTAATAGGGACATGCATATACCACTTTGATAAGTGGTATTTGAGCAGGGTTTGCTAGCTCATATCCAAAATGATAGTGTTCTAAAGTATCATCAAATTATAGCCTATCTTGAGATGTGAGAAATTCATTAGTAAATTTACCTAATAGCCTCCTTAAAGAGCATAATTTATATTAAACGTGTATTATTCACTTCTCAAGGATTACATTCTGTTTCTTCTATTAAGGTTTCCTAAGTAATGTGTATGTGCTGTCTATCCATTATGAGGCAAGAATAAATGCAAGACACTAAATCAAATTCACCCATTTATAAAATGGAGATGCTGATGTAAAGCTGCATTCAGATTCAGTACCTTACTGCTAGTATGCATTTTAGTTCATTGACATGAGAAATGCTGCATATAAAACATAGTTACATTACACCGGATTCAAGGTCACACATGAGACAACTAAGTTAGCTATCGATAGATAGGTGCATACATACTTTAGTTTTTTTAAACTAAGGTAACATTATTTTTTTTAATTGTATGACACAAAATGCTTTCTAAGTGTAAAACATATAGACTAATTCAAGTAAGGTACCAAACTGTAAAGAACACCATGCAAGAAGAGTCACCTTTTACCACTAGTTAAATAAAATGCTCAAAACTGTATTTCATTTTACAAATACAAATTAAAAATAAGAAAACTATCATAAATACATCTACTACAATTTCTGATAGATCAGGTGCGATACCTCCATTACATGTGCTAAATTTATGTAACTTAAAGGTCAAGAACATGACGTTTTTTCATTAATCTCAAGGTACAGCAAATACACTGTGGTAGAAAACTGTTCAATAGATTTTATACATGAAATTTTGTGACCTTCTGCTTGGTTCTCTAAGGAAATCTAAGAACTCATAAGACCATGCTTTTTGTATAACAATATTGAAAAAAGAAAATGCAATGCAGCTGCTGTCGATACTTTGTAAGCAAGTTGAAACTATGAAAGTGTTTCCAATAAACAACTTCAGTAGCTTGTAAAGGTATGCCTTTGCAATTGAAGTATTTTATATTTATATACATATACATATATATATATATATATATATATATATATCTTCAATCAAATTCATTCATACTAAAAACAGGAAGAAGGCGCAGATGAATGCAGAGAAATACATAGCTAATTTCATTGCCTGCTTATTGTTTGTAATCTCACGGTACTGCATGGAAGCATGCACAGAAGGTATGTATACATATATTTAAGTAAAAAAAGTATAAACTTTCTGACTTTTTTATAAGGGCTGCATGTTTTCAATACACTGGAGTCAAGGAATTCTGCTCCAGGGGATTTACATTACAAATAAACAAAATGTCCTTTCTTATTAGTAGAAAATATTTCAGCCTGAAAGTTTAATACGGTCTATGAAATAAACAGTCTATTTTTTTAATAATAATTAGTAAGGGATAGCTCATGATTTTTGTTACAAATATTAGCAAGTCATTTTCTGACATAATGTCATTATGTATGTAATGGATAGTGGACACAATAGTAGTACTGCAAATTTAAAAAGATATCTGAAAAGGCTGCATACCTTTGCAAATTCAACAGCTTAAAAATAATCAATAAACATATCATGCCCCCGGATTCTGCAAGCCTTGCGTGGTGTGCAGGATTAGTGCAGGAGCTCTAGCAGGCAATATGTCTACTGTGCGATCCAGGAATAGCCTGCAGGGGGCATGCACGAGCGCTCCTGCACTAGTCCTGCATGGACTAAGCCCCTGTATGCAAATTACCCCATTTACAGGAGAAATCCATGTAAATGAGGTGAATTTGTGATCCAGGAACCGTGTAATCTGCAGAAATGTACTTGGTTAGTAACCAAGTACATTTCTGCAAAATCCAAAACTGAGCTGTTACAGCTCCAAATAAAGGGTACATATCAGTCAGGAAGCATGCCAAGCTCCAAATAAAGGGTACATATCAGTCAGGAAGCATGCCAATGGCCAAGTATAAGGCCAATGGCATTGAAAACAGCTTAGAAAATAAAAAAAAAATCAACTTTTATTTTTATTTAGCCAATCTCGGCTGTTTAAGCGTAGGGCAGCGGTGTGCAAATGGGATCGGGGGGGGGGGGTAAGAAAATAAACCTAAAATAAGCATTCTAACTAAAATCACTATTCTGTCATTAAAGTCAATGGCAGGCAGAAGACAACATGGCCAGTGAATAGTAGTTGCTAAGGGGGGAGGCTCAGTGTGGGACATGTAACTATGCATTAGCAGGCAATCCTAAGCAAATGAGAGGAATGATAGTGAATCCCAGTTTTCTCCAGCATGCTAGTCAGCTCCCAACAGTGTAAGAGCAGGAATAGCTTGCTGCAAGCCTAAGAGTGGGGGGGGGGAGGATGTCAGGCATAATGTAAGTGGATTGGAGCCCTGTGGCTAGGGTTTTCTCCTAGCTAAGCACAGCTAAGCAAGGGGGTGTGTCTGAGTCTGCCTAGCACTCTTTACATTGCCTAAGCAGGTGTGCGTGCTGTGCACCGGGTTTTAAAGGAAAAAAAAAAGTTAAACCAGGAAATAGCAGCTCTGTGCACATTTGACACTCTGTTTGTGCGACGTGCCCCCGGGCTTAAACAGGAAGGCAATGGGAAGGGAAAACAGCAGTAGGAAGGTAATCAAGGAGAACTAGCATAGCTGACAGGTGAAATGTATCAGAATCAGCCAATTACACAGGCAGCAGACCAGCCCAGCCCAGAATACTACTATAAACTATGCAAACACCTTCTCTTCTGTTATTTCCCACACTCTACACCACCGGTGTATACAAGCGGGGAACTTTTAACAAACAAAACAACAAAATGATAGGGGCTGCAATAGCTATCATACAACAACTTGTGGAAGAGGCTGAGGGTCGTGAGGATGTGAATGCTGTCGACCAACCCACAGTGAGGAGACAGAGAAGAGTGTACAGACCCAGGGTAACCTACCAGGGGCTACATAAGCTGTAGATAATGGAGCACTATAGGGTGGACAGGGACCTCCTACAGCAAATTGTTGAGCTGTGCCGGCCACACCTGACACACAGAACTAATAGAGGGGAACCAATCCCAGTGGATACCAAGGTATGTGTAAGCCTAAGAATATTAGCTACAGGTACCTTCCAAAGGCCAACTGGGAATATGATGGGGATCTCACAGAAATCAGCATCCAGGTTACTCCACCAGTTCCTGGATGCCATGTGAGCACATGCTGGTGAGCACGTATATTTCCCTTACACCCGTGAGGCATTGGCCAGCAATATGCAACTGTTTCACCAAATAGCAGAATACCCTGAGGTAGTGGGTGCTATAGACTGCATGCACATAAGCATCAAAGCACCACCTGGTGAGCGGGGCAGGGTCTACATCAACCACAAGGGCTTATCCTCCGTCAACTGCCAGGTCATGTGCAATGCACAGGGCATAATAATGAATGTGTGTGCTGGCTGCCCTGGAAGCTATTACGATTCCCACATCTGGCATCTGACACAGCTGTACCAGAGATTTGCCAGTGGAGACATCCCTCATGGTCACCTAGTGTGGGATGCTGGATACTCACTGGAGCCATGGCTGATGACACCCATCAGAAATGCACACACACCCGAACAAGAACTCCATAATGAGGCACATGCACAGACCAGAATTATAGTAGAGCATGTGTTTGGGATGCTCACGTCACAGTTCCAGTGCCTGGACACATCTGGTGGAGCCTTGCAGTACTCACCAGCTACATGTACCCAAATTGTCATCGTATCTCCCACGCTACACAATATGATCCTGCGGAAACAGCTGCAGCAGGAAGAGCACAGGGCAGGGCCACACAGCCCCCAACCATTGCTAAGGCCTGCACAGGCACAGAGTGACTCGGAGGAGGAAAAACCTGAGCCTGCCCCAGTAGGCAGAAGGAGGCGTGCCCAGTATGCCCTGGCCTTGACAAAGAGGCAACGCATAGCACATACACTGACACAGGAGGGACCCAGGTAATAACACCTCTCTCTGACTCTCACATACAGTAAAAGGGATGCCAAACATGACACTACCTGTGCTCAGCCATGTGTAGGATGTGTATTATGTGCATCCGACATAAGCAGCCCTGCAGCACCACCCCTAATACTGGGACACCCACAAGGTAAGTGACTCACGCATGCCAGTCAGGGGGCTCACATTCCCAACAACACTCACAGCCATCAGGACAGATGTAGACAAATACAAACAAAGGCTGTGCTATGGCCTCTGAATGATGCTTATGGGTAACCTCCCCCCCAGGTCTACACAGACAGACTACAGCAGGTTAGGCAGTGGGACATTAGTTCTGAAGGGTAGGAAGTCAGAAACTAATATGTAGGTCAATCAAAGCTAAGATCTGTAGTACACTGATATGCCTCTAGTCAGCATAATAGCTTAGAATACAGAATGAAATGGAGTACCTGACATACCAGTAGAGTCGCAGCAAATGTGTACAAGTGTCAGGTGTGCCCCCCCCAGTCCTGCGTACTAATGTAATAACAGTCAGGTGTGCCCCCCCAATCCTGTGTAGAACTGTAGAAATAGTAAGGTGTGCCCCCCATCCTACGTAGAACTATAGTAACAGTCAGGTGTGCCCCCCCAATCCTGTGTAGAAATGTAGAAATAGTCAGGTGTGCCCCCAATCCTGTGTAGAAATGTAGAAATAGTCAGGTGTGACCCTCCCAATCCTGTGTAGGAATGCAGAAACAGTCAGGTGTGCTCCCCCAACCCTACTTAACTATGTAGTAACAGTCTGGTGTGCTCCCCCATGTGATGTACACACATCGTAACAGTTAGGTGCCCCCCCCACAACCCTATGTAGAAATGTAGTAACATGTATGTGTAGGTATAATATCAGTGGAGCACAAATGCACAGAGGTGGCCAAGGTAGCAGGATAGGTTGTAGCATCTGCACAATATGCAGATATGTGTGTGTTAGGTTGGTGTGTGTCCCATATCATGTGAGAGTGGTCGGTATGTATGCATGTTGAGGAAAGCCTGGTGGCCATTGCCCACTACCGCTGATGACAGGGACAAGTTCTCACAGCTGCAGTGCCATACACTATACCCATCAGTATAACACAAGATAGCAGTAAGCCATTGCAAATGTATGGTGGTAATATATGTCACCATCTGAAAGACTGACATGGCATGGCTGTTGGTCTGGATATACAAGCAGTACACAGGGGAAAGTGCCCCAGACATACAGTATATATTGTGTCACTGTGAAATGGGCACACCCTTGGAAAAGCACATACAGGTATGCATCACATTATCTGGACCTGTAATAGGGGATACTGGTGTTGTCTGCCCAAACACTCGCAGATCACAAAGGAGGTAGGACTGATGTATTGGGAAACAGCTGCTGGACCTGCACATGCAAGCATAACTGGAATGCCCAATGCATATCTGTGTGTCAGATGCAAGTAGTGTCCATAGCACACATGCACCTAGCTCATGCAAACACCACCCACAGGCACCTCTCTGGTCATATCCCTGCTGTGGGGAATGGGTACAGTAAGACCCCACCTGTATATGGCAATAGTGGAAGACTGCAGCATGCAGTGCAGGTGTGCCATGCAGGTGTGTCCCTAGCTGTAGGTAGCACCCTGCCAGCATCCACACCACCTGAGCAAGACTGTTAGGAGGTATTGGCATGAACACCTATCACACCTACCCTGTCACCCCAGGGGAATATACTGTATGGTGGTCTGGGACTGTAGTACTGGCAGAATGCAACAACCTGCCACATATGGCATGCAGCAACACCTAATGACCTACAGGCATCTGCCAAAGGCCTGTGTCTCACACATACTGCCAATGCATGTTATGTCACAGGCACCCAAATAACAACATAACATACTCCACATAAGCCATATGCAAGGCCATGTGGACAAACCACAGTAACATGTCCACCATATCCCACTTCATGAACTGTGGACCAACACTAACACACACCTGTGATGGGGTGATACCCTTAGGGAAAGTATCATAGAATGTATGCATAATGTATGGAAGAGGTTAGAATAATGGGGGGAGCATGGGCAGCATGGCATATGCAGGGTCCGACATCAAGCTGTGTTTACACACTATCCCTGGCTGCAAACACTTACATGGGTGGCTACACACCTGCAAGTACACCGCAATAGGGTAAATGTGCTGATCCATGGCCCTTGCCCCTGGCTGACCTGTGTGAATCTGTACAGCTGTGAGGCATTGCCACAGCAAGATAAGCCCAAACTGTCATGTTGATGGGCGTACAAGTATGGGATCCTCTGCCAGTACTGTACCAAGGTGCTGAACCGGATACACAAACTCAGCACCAAGTGTCTGCAGCTCCCCCTCCAGAATGGCATAACTTACCATGAATATGTAGCTGTCTGCCCACATTACTGGACACAGCTGCAGTCACCCTTGTCCCCTAAGACATCACTGTGAGCAAGAATGTACACCTGACAGCACATGAGGACAGAAAACATCACAGTGTATAATGGTACATGTCTGAATATCTCTGCTAACAGCAGTACCATGCAGCTGAAGCAGCACAGACACAATCACCTACAGTACACACTATCCCCTGCACATTTTGTCCCCATATTGCCAAATGATTGACGGATACCCTGCAGAAACAGTATACTACCTGTAGGTGTACAACACAAAGGTCTGCACTGCAGTACAAACTACCTGGACTCGATCCACACATTCAATACAGATGGCCATACTGGGAATGCTCACACACAAACAAATGAAGGCCATGTCTGCAAACACCAGTGGACCAGACATATCTGGCAGTCACAAATGTTAGTGCAGACACTCCTCAGTATGCACCACTCATGCTTTGCACACACAGTGGATAGGAATACAGACATATATCTAAGAAGAACACACTATAAGCCAAAAGTAGACATACATATATGTGTGGAAGAAGGTAACTGTGACAAGGAGCCATCCAGGCCTGTCCCACCCAGCACACAGCCAAAAGGCCACTACCACATGAGGTTTAGATGTCACTCACTGTAGATGCAAGCCACAGGTACCTGTCACCATTACAGACTATGTGGTGCTAGTGCTAGCTGTGCAACATGACTGTACAAGGAAGTAGTCATCTAGCAGCTGTATACATGTACCTGTGGAATATGACCCTGTGTGTGCACACATGTGGCGTGTCAACCTCTAGATGAATGGGTTATGGCCCATGCACACACACTGCCTTCCCCATAGCCCTACTATGACAAGCCTGCTGAGGTCATACACTGTGAAATACACCTTTGAGAAAGTTGTAGCCCATTAATCTCCGTGGCATGTCCTATAACTGCGTACTGCTGTAGTGTGATAAACTAGTTAGGTAGGAATTCCAATCCCAGCCATGGCAACTTTGTGAGTGTGAGTGAGTGTGTGTGTGTGTGTGTGTGTGTGTGTGTGTGTGTGTGTGTGTGTGTGTGTGTAGAGAGCAATGCTTTTTAGGGTAGTCACACTCCCTACAATTCAAATGCCCTACTTTGGTAAGGCTGCTGATGCCATCCACCTAGAAATGCACCTCTGGGAAGGTTGTAGCCCAGTAATCTCCATAATGCATCCCATAACTGCATACTGCTGTAGTGTGATAAAATAGTTAGGTAGGAGTTCTAATCCCAGACTTGGCAAGAGTGTGTGTGTCTGTCCCTATCTGTGTAGAGAGCAATGCTTTTTAGGCTACTCACACTCCCTACAGTTCACATGCCCTACTTTGGCAAGGCTGCTGATGTCATCAACCTTAAAATACACCTCTGGAAAAGTTGTAGCCCAGTAATCTCTGTGGTGCATCCTATAACTGTGTACTGCTGTAGTGTGATAAAATAGGTAGGAGATCTAATCCAAGACTTGACAACTGTGTGTGTGTGTGTGTGTGTGTGTGTGTGTGTGTGTGTGTGTGTGTGTGTGTGTGTGTGTGTGTGTGTGTGTGTGTGTCTTTCCCTGTCTGTGTAGACAGCAATGTTTTTTAGGCTAGTCACACTCCCTACAATTCAAATGTCCTATGTTGGCAAGGCTGCTGATGTTATCTATCTTGAAATACACCTTTGGGAAAGTTGTAGTCCATTAATCTCTGTGGTGCTTACTATAACTGCATACTGCTGTTGTGTGAAAAATAGTTAGGTAGACGTCCTAATCCCAGACATAGCAACTGTGGGTGTGTGTGTGTGTGTGTGTGTGTGTGTGTGTGTGTGTGTGTGTGTGTGTGTGTGTGTGTGTGTCTGTCTATGTAGAAAGCAACGCATTTTAAGCTAGTCACAGTACAATTCAAATGCCCTACTTTGCCAATCCTGCTGATGTCATTCACTGTGAAATGCACCTTTGGGGAAGAGGCATTCCAGCAATCCCCATGGTGTGTCTTATAACAGCATCATGCTGTATTGTGATATAGAACTCTGGTAGGGGTTCTATTCCCACACATGGCAATTGTGTATGTTTTGTCTGTGTTTCTATGTCTGTGTAGAGAGCAATGCATTTTAGGCTAGTCACACTCAGTCCAATTCAAATGCCCTACTTTGGCAATCCTGCTGATGTCATTCACTGTGATATACACCTTTGGGGAAGGGGCACTCTAGCAGACCATGTGGTGTGTTCTATAACAGCATCATGCTATAGTGTGATGTAGGACTCTGCTAGGAGTTCTATCCCCACACATGACAGCTGTGGATGTTTTGTGTGTGTTTCTATGTCTGTATAGGGAGCAATGCATTTTAGTCTAGTCACACTCAGTACAATTCAAATGCCCTACACTGGCAATCCTGCTGATGTCATTCACTGTAAAATAGTAGTTAGGTAGGAGTTCTAATCCCAGACATGACAGGGGTGTGTGTGTGTGTGTGTGTGTGTGTGTGTGTGTGTGTGTGTGTGTGTGTGTGTGTGTGTGTGTGTGTGTGTGTGTGTGTGTGAGTGCGTGTGTGTGTGTGTCAGTGTGTCAATGTGTGTCATTCATATCTTGTGTGGAGGTGGTTGTGAGTGTGTAACAACTGGACTCAATGTGGAGCGGGTTTTGCAAACTTCTTATATGATGGCCCAAGTATATATCACAATGTCCACCTTACAGTGATAACAGATGAGAAATAGCTGAGAGGCTGGGGTGCAAATCCAGACCCCTAAATGTGACATGAATGCCAGCTGAACAATGTTAGCAACCCTTGTATTACATAGGGAACACTCTCAACCCATGTCTCATACATACACACGCGCCTTGGCAACAGCCTCTATGTTGGTAGTACCCTGCATATTGCCCACTAATAGTAACCATGTTGTGATTGCAGTGTGCTACAGAGGGCATGGCACCCTGTCCATCAGTTCAATAGGCATGTACATGGTGACAGTGCACCCCCCCATATTCCCCACTGGACACCTGCAACACCTGTGGTGCCATCAAATGTGACCCACAAAGGACATACCTGCCTGAAACACAAGCCCTATATGGACAGATGCCACTGACACCAAGGAATACCGGTATCATGCTTTCGATGTAAGTGCAGGGTCAACCTGATGTCCATTAACAGTTCCCGCCATATGATGCTAGGACTGGCACATCTGATGATAACATTCTGTGTACACAACATGGGCCAGACACCCCAGGTACAGTTACACATATCACTGTACATGCATGTAGGAGGTGTGCACATCCCAGACACTATCCATATCATTGACTAAGGAACACATACATGGCAAGCAATGCACAGCGTTGGCCACACGCAATAGTCACCCAGGTGACTGGATGGTGAATATAATACCCACCTGTGTGGGCAATTCCAGACATTAGAGCCCTGTGCCACAATGCAGACCATTGTTATGTGGCCTGATGACAAGGTATACCAACCACATAGCCTTGCATAGCCTTCTGGCACTGTCGACCACAGCACACCTGTGAAGCAGTGCACCCATGCATGTCAGTACTGGCACCAGTGTCTGTGTTGTGTGATGCATATGATCACATTCACACTCGCTGCAACCCCATTGGCATACTGAAGCATGCTGTGTGATGTCAGACACCTCCACATACCCTTTTCACATATAACCTCCTTATGAACCCTGTGGTGCATATGATACCTGCACAGTACTCTGTTGTGGCAATCCCACTAGTGATGAGTTGTATTCCTGGCCCTGCCAAGTGTGTCAGTGTGTGTGCATCCCTGTGAGAATGTGGCTGCATTGACGCTGACACCTGTTCATGCAGACAGGCATGTGTACTACACCCACTGCATAGCTACCATATCCCCGCTGCAGATGTCACTCACCATCACATATACATTCTGAGGGCTCCTCAACATGTAACCTATGTGGTGCATCCAATAACTGTAAGGACATGTGATAGCACTACATAGTCATGAGGGGTTTGATACCCTGTGCTGGTAGGTGTGTGACACAAACATGCTTAAGTTTTACTCTCCCTCCCCTCCCTGGCTTTTCTTTGCCTCTGGCTGCCTCTCTCACTCCCTCTCTGGTGGATGTAGAGACTTACACCTGCTTTGCTTAACCAGCAGCATGTGTATTTTAAGTGAAGCTCATGATCAGCTGATGGCCTCTGCACAAATTGCAGCCCTCCTCTAGCTGATTGGATGTGGAACAGCTGTGGTAACATTCCCATTGCCAATTGCATGGAAACACATACCAATATCTAGGAACGTCATGTTGCTGTTGGGCCTTTCATTCACTGTGAGCAGGAACTCAATCTGTTGTTTGGCAAACAGCATCTCAGATGGATTGGGGATTTACCTCTAACAGCATACACTGTGGAAACAGGCCAACACCCCGGAGGGGGATGTGTCTGACCTGACTGCAGACTGTAAATGCTGCTATACTGCATTTGGATTCATGTTGGTTTAACAGGGTTTGTGTGGATATGGCTGTCCTACATGTTTTAATACCTGCTATGTCAGGGCTATGTTTATGAGGGAACATCCATCTGTAGGGTCATCTGCAGACTGGCCAGTGTGTGGTGCCTTTTGTTTCAGGTGTTACTCACAGTGCACCTATCTGTGAACTGCAGAAAGTAGAGTGAGGATTGCAGTCTGTAGATGGTGACAGCTTTGAGAGTTACTGACTTTATATCCCTCATAGGAAATATGTTGCAACAAACCCTGTTACAACAGTAAATGAATGAGTTTATCACAGCAACATGTCAATATTGGCCCTGTGTATATGTCTCCAGCCCCAACCCTGTCAACCTTTGTACATATGTCATGCAGTAAGGGGTGCATATGTGCTGTACACCATAATTAGTGACATCATATCTGATAACAAGCCAGTGAGATATCAGACTGCTTCACATGTTATGTATAGTAGGGGTAATATTTGATGACATAACCTGGACATTCTGTGGTTGTGTGTACAGTACTAAGGTCTGTGTACTTATGGCTATTGTCAGCAGTGTGTGTATTGTTAATATGTACCTTGGCCTGTGTACAGACTGTGATAGATGTAATTGTTCTTGGTCCTGTTCTATCTGATGTTACATGCTGCTCCAATGTATGTTACCCTATTGGCTTACATGTTTGTAAGGCTATACACGCACATGTCCCATACAACAGACAGGCATTGGACCACACTGTGTAGCGGCCCAGTATATGTAGGGTTAGTATATGAGTGGTACATATGAAGTTGGTGTTGAACAGATAGTCCATATACTGTAATAATATGCTAGCATACCATATGTGGCTGTGGCTGTGTTCACTTTGGTTGTGGTTATGCACTTTCACACAGGTGTATGCTACTCTGTGCTGTGGCATGCCTGTAGAGCCTGCTATATATGCAGGTACATGTGTATTCCCCCATAGGAAATGTAGGCCAGTGTTGAGCTGGTCTGCCTGTAGCCTGCACAGTGCTTTGTTACATGCCTAGCAGCTTAGTGTCCTTACCCAGTGAGATGTAATGTCCAGATACTTGCCGGATGTACTGCTGCTGGGCCACCATAACAGTCATGTATGTCAGACAGAGCAGTGGGATGCTGTACAGATGTATGTCAATATCTAGTGGGTAGTATGTGGCCATGGCACCTCTGTACCAGTGGTTATTATGTGGCAGGACATACAGGGATGTGTGAACGCATAAACTATGGAGGCACATGTATACCAGTAGTTACGTGTTATACCCATCTACATTGCTGTTAACATCCATATTGTCAGGATTGGTCTACAAGTCTTGCACTAAAGGGTTATGTGTATACCTCTGGACTGTCCAGAGTGTGTCAGACTGTCCACATATATTGGCCATTATCTCTGCTGTAGTGCACAGGAGCATTACCTGCTAGTAATGATACTGTACTATGATGTCCTTAGGATGTCTGTCAGTAGCCAATGGCGCACATGTTAAAAGCAGATGTGACCTCCTACACACAACATGTCTGTGAAGACACTCCCTATTAAAGTAGCAATAGTCTACAAATATACCTGCTATACATACCTGACATCCCCTTGCACTATGAAGTTGGGACTATAGTGGCTGAGGTAGGACTACACTCTATTTTCAGGACACATGGTAAAGATATATGTACATATAATTATCCAGATATCTATATAGACACACACACACATACATATTGACATACATAGATGGATATGTATATGTACATAGATATACATATAAACTCACAGATATATACATATACAGAGCAATATATGTCTATACATATGCAGATAGAGATACATATGCATACATATGTATGGACATCTACATATATATTGACAGTTGTAGGTATATCAGAATAGATATGTATGCACATATAGTTATTGATATCTACATATATACCAACATAACTAGGCATATCTGTACACATAGGATGTGCATACATATATAGCTATATACATATACGTATATATATATATATATATATATATATATATATATATATATATATACATCTATATATACATATATGTATATGGGAGCGCTACAGAATCCTGAAAGCCCAAAATCCTGAAGACCATCAGGGGTGAGCTTCCTTAAGGTATATGGATGTACATTACCATACAATCCACCTTGGGTAAATGCAGGCCTACTACCACCTGCCATACAGACTGTTCTGTTTGTCAGTGTGCTTGTGATGGTGTCAGTTATACCTTGTTATGTAGCAGTTACATCCCATTGTGTCAACTGAGGTCTTTACCCCCTAGGGATTGTCTGCGGAGTGTAGATAGAGGCTGCTGAGCTATACATCTGCATTATTTACTGTTGATTGTTTGGTATCCTGTGGCCCAGTCTGAATTTACTATTGTACTACTTGATGGCCTTAGCCTGGACAGCAACATTTGTTAACTTTTCCAGACTACTGTATTAATATAACTGTTTCACAGTTGCATTACTCAGTTTATATGGATATCCGTGTCTAAACAGCTATATGACATGGCATATACAACTGTAATAGTACACAAATAAAGCATTCCCATTTATGCAAACCTGTGTGTAGTGTTATATCCTTTGATCTCTCTGTGGGTATATGTTGCAGGCAATGATTGTCATTTGTATGGGTGGCTCATACAGTCTCCAGTTGGGAAGATGGTAACTGTAGGAATAGTGGCTGTTCCATATTATGTGCACCTTCCACATAAGTATCTTACTATGCGTATCTCTGTGTGTGTATGTGTAGTTACATATATATATATATATATATATATATATATATATATATATATATATATATATATATATATATATATATATATATATATATATATATATATATATATATATTTATATATATATATATATATCTGTATCTGCATATATGTGTCTGTGTACATGTATCCTAGGGATGTTACCACATTGTACATTCCCTATGGGAGCCAGACTGTACTGCATGATATGTTACTGATACCAGGCTGAAATCATGCAGGTGGGATGGAGTACTGTTAACATCTTGTGCCCATGTCGTGTCAGATCCTGGGTATCGGGGCTGCAACAGTTGGTAGTGTATTGCAAGGCAGATGTGTTTGACTGTGGAGGGGGGAAATACCTAATCGTACAAGACATATGTTGTTTGGGGCCTCTCAACCCCAGTAACGGTGCATGTGGACATATATGTTTATGTTAATTTCATATTGTTATCTACAGATATATGTTCATATATACCTATACAGATATATATATATATATATATATATATATATATATATATATATATATATATATATATATCTGCTTACATATATATATAACTTGCTGTATATATGCAGACATATAGATATAGACATATATATCTATTGATGTATGCATCTGTATGTATATATGTTTACATTTATTTATATAAATATATATATGTATGTATATATTTCTATAGTATTTCTATATCTACATATATAGATATGTTATATCTATTTAGATAATAGTATCTACACACACACACACACACACACACACACACACACACACACACACACACACACACACACACACACACACACACACATACATTTTGGAATACATTCCCTGTACTGTTGAATAACTGGGCTGGATGATATGTTTGTAAATACATCAGGGTTATGTATATCTATCATGGCTTAGTAGAAAAATCCGTTTGGCTATGGTGTGCAGGCTCCTGGGTTCGAGCTTTGCTAAGGCTGTTTATTTTGTTGCTGGGCAGAACAAGGACCATTGGATACAGAGTGATTAAGGCACTTTTGAGGAGTTGTAAGCAGGTTTGCACAGGTTTGTGTGGAGGTAAGCACTGCTAACTTCCGGTTGCAGTTTCTTATACTCAGTTAGCTTCTAAATTGCTTAACCAGTGTAGGCATTGCTTACCTTCATGCAAACAGGCTGAAACCCACTTACTGCTGCTTAAAAGTGCTTACTCCCGCTTACCCCTGTGCTAATTTCTGTAAATGAAAAGAAAAAGGGGTTGATAGAAAAGTGGTGAAAAAAGGGGCACAAAGAGGGAAAGACAGTAGGAAAAATAGCTAGGGATTTGCAGGAAGGGTGTAGGGAAGGTCCATAGCTGCCCATGTCTTCTACAGCATATACATTGCATATACACTGAATTTGGAGGTAGATTTGGACACTCAAACCCCTGGGAGGGAGTGAGGACAACAATAATAAGTTGCAATGCCAATTAGACCAGATTACATGTGTCCAGTGGACACATATGCAAAACTAACAGCTATGTATGGGACAAGATTTTTTCTTTGGGAACAGATTGTCCTTTTTTTTTTTTCAGGTGAGAGTGGGATGTTGGGGAGGGGTAGTAGGAATACTTGTGGAGGTAGGCTGGGTAGGTTAACAGACACGACAAACAAGATGAATACAGGGGCAGTATATGACACATGTGGGGGGTAAACACCTTGATGGGGAGGGGTGTTGGGTAATCAGAAGCCCATGAGCCCCTAGTGGAAACAGTGGGACTGAGGTCCCCACCCATGGGCAGTCACCACTGCACCTTCACAGCCCAGAAGGTGGCTTTGCTGGGGGCTGAGTCACAGAGCCCGGCTGACCCTCTAGTCATGACACACAGCCCTCAAGCTGGTGTAGCAGATCACCAAACTGCTGCTTGAGCTCAGTACGCACCACGACCTGGACCTGGCGACTGGTGACAGGTTCCTGTCTGCGCCCGATCCCATGGGGGGGTGAGCCCCATCCCCTGAGGCACTTCCACCCAAAGGTGGTGCAAGACCAATGGACGAGGAGGTCCCGGGTTGGGCCCCAGACATGCTTGTGCCCAGTGCCATGGCCAGCTGAGCTGAGACAGGTAGGTCCGCTGGGACAGGCCTTCCCAAACGTGCTATAGTGTTTAGATATTGTCATATGTGGGTTAGTAATAGTCAACACATTCCAGGGTTAGGTATAACAGCATGCATGGATATTCCCATTAACTGAGACACCAGATACGGAACAGTTGCATAGCAAACAGAACACATGCATATATGGGGCCACAGTGGTAATAAGAACAGCATGCAGGTGCATTGATTGCACCATGCCACCAATGGTGGAATAATTCAATATAGAATATGCATGGGAACAATTAAAATATTTATCAAACAATTGGACATTATCAGAACTTAGGTGTCATTACATACCACTTGGGGTGGGTATGTTGATTATTGTTGGAGATATGGTAGGGGGGAAAGAAAGATGTCAATTAACAACTAGTATATTCTTGTAGTCCACATTACTTTCCTAGTCAGAGCAATAATCTTTACCTTACAAGTCTTACTACACTACCCTATAGCCTTAGTTTGGAAAGTGATATGGCTGTCATCATTGTTATACACGAACTGGTTTTACCTGCAGTATACACCTCTTACCTGGTATACCTGTGGAAGGAATATTTGTTAACACTAACTGTTTCTACACATACTCCAAGATTCTAAGTTGATGTTGTGCACATAGCTATCCAACTCTTTCTGCACAGACTCTGGCCATGTGTTGTCCACATGCAGGTGTTCCGGGACATATCTAGAATATTCTCTCTTCAACCTTTAGTGACCTGACACACACCTATACATGCTTTCTTACACAGTTATATTACGTAGCACAGTGTGGGTGACAGTGATCAGTGATATGTTATTATTCAGAGAAATTGCAACACTCACAATTCCCTACAATACCAGAGTGAACAGTACCAGTACAGGTTATAATGGTTTTTATTTCCCAGCACAGTGTTTGCATCCAACGTACCTGTGGGAGCAATGTTTGTTAGCTCTACCTGAATGTTCTCACACACAGTATCAGATTCCACATTACTATTATGCACATATATCTCACTCTGTTACTGTACACACTTTGGCCACAGCTTGACAAGCTGGGGTGTAAATGGGACATATGTGGCTTCTTCGTCTCATAAGGTATTGGAGAGTTGCTACTGTGCCAGCTTTGTTCTCATAGATGTGTGTCAATCAGTTGTATTTCCACTTTGATGCCTATACGTCTGGGATCATCCCACTGATTTCCCAGGGGTACACATTGATAGGCAACAGGTATGGGCCACATTACTGGACATTCTGGTCATATCTATTTGGGGGGTATGATTCTGTATACAGACGACTACCACTGGCAGGATTCGAACCATGGCTGTGTGTGCTAAAAATACAACAGTTCACATCTTAGTTGCATGTGCTATACTTTTTGTTTTATTTCCTATGACAGTAAATGCATGAGTATTACGTACTTGCCTCACGTCGCAACCTCACCAGGCAACTGACGTGGGCCTCCTGGTTTGTGGCCTGCTCCATTGCAGCGGTGGTGGACATAAGAGGAATATTTAGCCATACTTATCCATGATATACATGAGCTGGCAATTATTACACACATAGTGGGGTGATACTTACACACAACTGGAACACCCCTGCCACTCTAGCCTCTTGGATCCACTGCTCCAAGAAGTCCCCCTTATGCTGCTTCAGGTCAGCATAGTGATGCCTGACCTGCTCACCAGTTCGGGATATGCCAGTGGCACTGGTGAGGTCATGGGCGAGACAGTCCCAGGCCTCTGCCTTATACTGGGAGCCCTGGAACTGGTCCTGCAGCAGTATCTGATCATAGTCTTTGAAAAGGAGTCCTGCCATGACTCTGGACACCTGGATGCACCAGCACTGCACCCGAAAGCACACACCTTCTCCCCTTCCTGACATGGTGCCTGCAAGGGGAAGCTACAACCAGTTATGAGATGCAGTCCCACCTCTTGGGTTTAAGTAGGGCCGATTTCCCACACTTTTCTGTGATTGGCCAGTTTTGAAAAGTCTAGGCTATGGGCAAACCTGTTTACCTAGGGTTGACATTGCTTAACTGGGTATACCTCTGAGCACACTGAGTTAGCTGGCCTACACATTGCTTACACCTCCTAAGCTGGCCTGTGCAATGTTCGGCATTGCTTACATTAGACTTTGCATTATAATGCCTTTTTGACATTGATTTATTATTCCTTACACCTTATATGTATGCCTGGTATCTATGATTCATGTGTATGTACACTGTATGGGGTCCTTGTGTTTTATTGGGTACATCAACACTCTATTACAATTACACCTGACTTCTGGGCTTACTGCTGTACTCTAGTTCACATATTTATGTTATGTAGTGGGTTAAGGTACATATGTGTGTATACTGATTCCTTTCATAGGTTCATAGGTTGGTACTAGGCTACCGGCCCTAGGGCCTATACAAGCCTAGCCATAACAATTCCCTGGATATTTCTTCCCACAATATTTATTTCTCTGGACCCCTGTCTACTAGGGTGACTGACATGATCCCTGGGGTGAATTTCCTATATAGGTTCATAGGTTAAAGTATTAGTTCTAATTGTCGTTGGAAGTTTATAGGTTCATAGATTCATAGTTTAGTACTAAGCTAACTGCCCTTGCGAGCCATTTTAAGCCTAGCCAATAATCCCTTGTGAGACTCAAACCCTGCACCTTGTGTTTGTAAGGCAAACACCTTAGCCATTAAGCCACCCTCCCAACCCAAGTTGGTTCAGTTTGATTTTACTATGGTGAAGACTTGTTTGCTGATACCTCATTTGTCTGTACTTCTGTGATGGCTTAGTGGTTAACTACTGTGACTACGGTGTATAGGATCCTGGGTACAAGTCCTGCATGGCTGTCTATTTTGTTGATGGGCAGAACAAGGGTCATTGGATACAGAATGATTAAGGTACTTTTGAGCATTTGTAAGCGGGTTTGCATGGGTTTGCGCGAGGGTAAGCAATGCTAACCTCCGGTTACATATGCTTACAGAGAGTTAGCTTCAGAGTTGCTTAACCTGTGTGTGCATTGCTTACCCCCATGCAAATGGGCTTAAACTCACTTACTAGTGGTGAAATATGCTTACTACTGCTTACTGGTGCTTAAACCTGCTTACTAGTGCTTTATTAATTATGATACTGACACCTCACATGTGCATTTAGTGCAGTACTCCAGTTTATAAATATATGTTATTTAATGGGTTATGCAACATAAATATTAGTCATAATGTGCTTTGCCATGGAAAATGGAATGTGTTGCAGTGGGACTCAAACCAGGAATGCCTGCTCATAAGGCGAACACTCTGCCCACTACACTATTGCTATGCTACTTTATTTGCATATATCTTCCTTGTTATCCTCTTCAGCCATTTAAGCTGCATTAATCGAAGCTAAGCAATGGGCACACCTGCACACCTACGGTTAGCTTTAATCAGATATCAAAAAAAAAAAAAACAGGTTTGTTCATTTTATTTCTGTATACTTGCTGTTGTACATGACGGGGACTGTTGGTGGGGATATGCAGACACCTATGAGTGGTCTCGCACATTTCTTACCCCTTTCTGTTGTTCTTCATTGCAGGGGCGTGTATATTCTGAGAGCTCTGCTCTCAGACACACCCCCTGCACTCTTACATGCTTTGTGTAAGATTAGGAGCTCAGCCAGTGAGCCTCATTAATATGCATGCACGCTGCCATCCTGCTCCTAAATGGCCACCTCCGTAAAGGACTAAGCTAGTCCAGTATGGAAGAATAGTAAATCCGGGGGATGGTATTTTTCACTACGAAGTTTATATAAAGAATTACTAAATTAAAAATTAAGTGGTCAGCAGCCAAAAAAAAAAAACACAACTTTGAACGAACTGCGAAGCAGGTGTCAGACTTCCATGAAATCACAGTAAATTTATAATGCAAAATGTGACATGAAAAAAATACATTTTGCGCTTTCATCCACTTTCAAAGTGTTAACTTCATCAGAAATATTTGAATATCAAACTGCCCTTAAACAAAATGTATGTTTACGTCATTCCCAAATCCTTATAATTACATGTATACATACACATTAAAAAGCCCTCATTTTATAACAGTAGTCTGTTAGAAAACATATATATATATATATATATATATATATATATATATATATATATACACACACACATAGTGCAAAAATGCATATGTATGTATATGTTTGTGTGGACTTTAAAAATATAAAAATAAATGTATTAGAATTAAAAATAATATAAATATGAATATAAATATAAGTATATTGAGTAAGCCATTGTAGCCGATGTTGCACTAATGCTGAATGTACTAAAAATATCAACTATCATTGATCAAAATTAACATATATATGTAGAATATGAAATATACAAGTAAAAAAATATGCAAAACAGTTTATCTTTTAGATTCCAATTAAGTCATTTAAAAACATGCACATATACATATATACATATATACACACACTGTGAATATATATATATATATATATATATATATATATATATATATATATATATATATATATATATATCTATATATATATATATATATATATATATATATATATACATATATACATATATATATATATATATATATATATATATATATATATATATATATATATACATATGTATATATATATATATATATATATATATATATATATATATATATATATATACATATATATATATATATATATATATATATATATACAGATCTACCTTACAAGCTCGACACTTCACAAGATCGACGTTTAGAACGACAAGACCACAAGACTGATGGAGCAGATAACTGACGACTTGTAATCCCGACAGCGAAAACACAGACATGGGAAATGTGTGAGCATGACTCTGTAAGGGTGCAGGTAAGGTAAGTGTTCGATAGTGAGGGATTTAGGGTTAGGGTGCGGGTAAGGTAAGTGTGCGATAGTGAGGGACTTGAGGGTTAGGGTCAGATTAAGTGAGTTGGGGTTATGGTGCAGGTAAGGTAAGTGTGCGATAGTGAGGGACTTGAGGGTTGGGGTGGATTAAGTGAGTTAGGGTTAGGGTGCAGATAAGGTAAGTGTGCGATAGTGACGGAACTTAGGGTTAGGGTTTGGGTTAAGGTTAGTGCATAGATAGTTGAGTGCAAGGTGTAGTGTAGGTTTTTAGGTTAGTGGTGTGCTTGTGTTGTGTGTGTGTGTTGTGTGAAACAGCGAACTTTTTGTTTTGTTAACTGTTGGGATTGTGGTTTGTCGGTCGTGTGAACTTTCGTGTTTTTGCAGTTTCATTGTTGTGGTCTCGTCATTCTAAATGTCGATCTTGTGAAGTGTCAAGCTTGTAAGGTAGAGCCATATATATATATATATATATATATATATATATATATATATATAGATATATATATATATATATATATATATATATATATATATATATATATATATATATATATATATATATATATATATATATATATATGTGTGTGTGTGTGTGTGTGTACATATATATGTATATATATATATATATATATATATATATATACACACATACATATATGGCGACCACAGCAAACATAAGATCATTTCTCAGTATTTACAAATCCATGGCTTTAAGCTTCAAAATATTGGTGATGGAAACATTTTCATTTAAGCCTGGGGGATTCTGGCAATTCAGTCATAATTGCCGAAATAAATCTCTGTACTCCAAAATGGTTTCCCAAGGTCCCTTCTAGGATTAGGTGTTGCTCTCTCAAATACTGCAGATTTGTACTTCTTGAAGTCAGAACAGGCCATTGTATGCTTGTAAAGTGTATATTTCTCATTCGTCTTAGGAATGTCATACATAAGTTTATAAAGACACTTATTAAGGGACTGTTCTGTCTTCCATATGCAAAATGCTTTGCTGGGGTCATATATAGCAATATATACAATAGCTATATATATAACCTCTGTAGACATACACTTGCAAGAATCAACCAGTTTAATATTCATGTTCAGCATTATAAGTGTCAGGACTTCTTCCAAAATAAATCGACACTGATTGTACTTCCCAGATTTTGTCATTATTCTTACTCATGTATCACCCCAGGTTTTCTGTTCTCATATATATTTTCCAGATTTTTTCTCCTTTTGTGGGTTATCAAAGGTCCATTTCACACCACTGTCAAAACATTTTTATCAGTTGAAAATACTGAATAATATTTGTTGATAATTTTCCTAATCTCCTTCTTCTGGGTTGGTGTTCTAAAACCAAACTTCTGGTGAAATCTGCTGTGTCAGAAGACTTCAACAACGGTGCAGCTTGGCCCAAAATGGGGTTAAATCTAAGATGTCTTAACATGTCTACTTCCTTTCTAACGTCACAAACAAATTCTCTTGGGTAGCCTCTGTCGAGAAACATACCCACCATTTTCTCAAATTCCTTGTCAAAACCATCTTGTCAGTAATTATCCTGGATATCAAATTGTCCTTTGACTAACAAAACTTTTTTGAAACTTAGGGTAGTTACTCTGGAAATGTAAGTATGAATTTGGGAAGGGAAGGGCTTTCTGTAAATATTTGATTTGTATTGACCATCTTCTTTATAATGTAACACACCTAAATAGTTACAAAAGTTTTCAAAAACTGAGTGGGTGAATCTAACATATCCGATACTTGCATTAATATATTCTATGAATTCTTCCAACTTGGATCGTGTGTCATTCCACAAAATAAATATGTTATTAAGAAAGATAGTATATAATGACCAAGTGCATTTAAAGTGCGAGTTGAAAATATATATATTTTCTCCCATGTGCACATAGTTATGATTGCATATAGTGATGCACAAACAGCACCCATTGCTATGCCTTCCTCCCCTTCCTTTGGCTCTGTCTGGTTCATCAAATCTATCAGCACTTGTGTCTGCAATGCTCCAGTTTCCAACTCTGTAACAGTTACTTCATCTCCTTCTCCTTCCTTCAGTAAGTTTTCTCTTGTTCCTCTCTCCACATCTGCTGCACTTTCCTCCATCTTGGAATTCCTGGAACTGCAGCCACTGGTGGTACCTAACAGCTCTACAGAGTGCTTCCCTTCCTCTCCTCCAAACAGTATTGGACAATCCCCAGTGTTCTGACAATTTTCATCTTGTCAGTATAAATGCCACCTTGGTTTCACCTTAAAAGAGACATTGGCTTAGTGGACACAGCTGGTAAATAAATTGTATACTTATGGCATTGACTGAATATATTTACTCCAACTGATTTTACAAGGAAATGCTAAAAAGAATTGGGAGAATAAATGTACTGGATTGTAATCTAACCTGTCTCTTAAACAATTACAGGTTGAACTGCATTTGATATTCACCTTTAGCGTTGCCTTAAAGTCCTGTAAAGTGGTTTGTAACCTTGCCTCTGGAGGCATGGATTCCAGTGGATGATGCAATGTTTTTGAAAAATCTTTCCCTACAGAGAAACCACAATGAGACTTAAAGAGATGTCAATCATCTTGGGTACTGCTGAGAGCATAAGATGGGTTGCTACTAAATGCCTCATTTAAGAGGATGGCAATGGCCAGGTGTAAGAATTTTGAATGACGCTGTACATAATATTGGAAGTGCCTGTTCCTTGTTCCTTTATTGGGAGCCAATTAAAACATTTAGCAAGTCAAAAAGATGTGCATAATGGCTGACCAAGAGGAAAACAATGTCAAATCGTGTTTTCTTTTGCCTGTTGCTTCTGGGTGTTTGCACTAGAGTAGAAATATCAAGTTTCTCACAATAGATTGTCTAACTTTAGGTATAAGAAGGTGATCAATTCTTGAACAGAATTCTGACTGATCTAGAATTTTGTTTACTGTAAAGTCCATATGGGTTGAGTAAGGCAATGAGGGACCAAGCAGAATGCCAAGTAATTATTTTTGGATAACAGTGAGTATTTCATTACTGAAAGCATCTATTAATAGTAAGCTAGGTATACTTTATTATTTATCCATTTGTAGTGAGATAGGATTTTTCCTTGCAAATTTTGCTGAACTTGGGAGAATGACTGGTTGTAGAACAGGAGAGGAAGATAATCTGTATATATAATCAGGATCATATCACGAATGTCTTGAGTGCAATCATTTATGAATTGATAGAACAGAAGGGGAACAAGAAGAAGGAAAGTGTTTTGTGGTACTTCTGTAATTATCATTCCAGTATTAGAGAATTAGTGATTGAAGCAGACCTGGAAACCTCTGTTCTCCAGGTAGGTTGTAAACCATTTCACTGTATTTATTTCAAAGTAAACTAAGTAAAGTTGTTGAGAAGCAAGTAAGTATTAACATTCTCAAATATATCTGCTCATGGAGATGTATTTCTTTACAAGAAGTCAGCAAGTTATAGTGGTTGAGACTAGTTCTTCTAGATGGGATAGCCTTAATTCAGCTTGTACAAACTACATTGTCCACTCAAATGTTATGGCGTCATTTTATAGGCAGACAGACACACACACATATAGTCTTCTTCTTCTTTCAGCTTTTCCCATTTAGAGGTGGCCACAGCAGATCACCTGTCCGCTCAAGATTAGCAGTAGAGTTTTATGGTGTCAAGTTGCCAGCCTGGTTCCCAACCTTCCACGGAAGACACACACATGCATGCACTCACACTTAGGGCCACTTTTGAGTGTCCAGTCCACCTACAGTATGTCTTTGGGAGGAAAATAGAGCACACAGAGGAAACCCACACAACAACAGGGAGGACATACAGACTCCACACAGAAGGCACCCCAGCTTAGTATCAAACCAGAGAACTTCTTGCTGTGAGGTGACAATACTAACTGCTGCACCACCATGGCCGCCCACATATATAAGGCAAGGGAGAAAAAGAGAGATGACATAAATTCTGCAGTCTGTGGTCATAAATTGCAGACTGGAGATCGAAAATTGTTTGGAAAGTCTGGTTCTTTTGAATGCATACAGAAAATGTGTGTGTGCGTGTGTGTGTGTGTGTGTGTGTGTGTGTGTGCGCGCGCGTGCGTGTGTGTGTGTGTGTGTGTGTGTGCGTGCATGCGTGTGTGTGTGTGTGTGTGTGTGTGCGTGCGTGTGTGTGCGTGTGTGCGTGTGCGTGCGTGTGTGCGTGCGTGTGTGTGCCCGCACCCAAGTATGCATGCATACATGTGTGTGGGTTTGAAACTGGAGGAGTGGAGGAGAGAGAGAATTGTAAGCAATGATTCTAAGTACAGTGCAGAAAATAAGGAATTTGAAAAAAAAAAAAAAAAAACAAGGATGGACACTGCTTAAGGTAGATCAGCAGAAAGGAAATGTGATAGAAATGTAACCTGTCAAAGAAAAGAAGCAATGAATGATTTTAATGAATTAGATAAAAAATATGTGAAACTCGGGGAGTTGAAGAAAAGAATAATAGTGAGAAGGTTGAATAAATAAAGCAGAGTAGAGAGCCAATGGTTGCAGAGGGCCTAGAAATCCAAAGTCACTTCCTAGAGCTTGCCTGAATCATAGGGTTTGAGAACAGATGCACAGAAACATGATAGAGACTAAAGAAATATGATGTGTAGGTATAACAGGTAGTGTGTGGCTCAGTCAAGGAATGAGTAGGAAAAGGTGAGATAGTGGAGACCAGAAATGAAGGTCATCAGTGACAAGCAGGGTGTTTGTCAAGTACGACAGAAAGGGGGCATTTAACCCTGTTGGGTAAGTTTCCTGCAGTTCAAGGGATAATATCAAAGCATATTCTATATTCTGAGAAAGCAATGCACTGAATTGTGTTGTGAGAAGCAGAAGACCATATCTCTTTATATGCTTATATGGTAAATGAACAAAGCTACCTATGATAATTACCCTTAGAGGGAAGCAATAAGACAGGTGTGACAGTGGTTTCATTTTCTTGGGAAAGCACTGGGCTGTTGGGTGCATTGATATGGGCATGCTGTAGGTACATTTACAGTAACAATAGGATTATAGTGATTGAAATCAACTTTAACAAGGTACAGCAAACCTATTAGCTCATCTAAAAAAACTAGAAAACACTCTCATATATAAAGGTAGGATATAAATCCTAGCTAGTACGTTTAACGATGAGAAGTTTTTGCCTTATGAATCCTACTTCTGTGTGTAAGTCATGTAAGGCCTCAGCACTGTGGGAAGAAGGTATACTGTGGTGTTAAAAGTTTTATTTTTGTTGAAAAGTTATTTGGTTGCTTTACTTTGTTTTTGATGATCTTGACTGCAGTCAGTCTTACAAGTATATCTCAATGAACTAACAATGAGGTAGGAAGCCATGCTAGTAAAATACAGGTCTATAGAACTGTAATGGATTTGCTGGCATGGAATGAGTCTTAAATGTAAACCTATAACTCCTCAATATGGCTACGGTATATTTTTTTCTTTTTTGCATTCTAGCATATTGGTATACTTTCACATGTAAACCATGCTGTATTATAATATTAATGATATTAACAAATTCAGAAAGGTTTTGCATTGCTGCTTATATGCTGCTGATTATATATATATATATATATATATATATATATATATATATATATATATATATATATATATATATATAAATATACATATATATATGTGTGTGGGTCTATGTTATAACATCAAATGATCAAAAGATCGAACACTGTTATATCGACCACAAAAGAACGAAAACAAAAAAGAGCGAACTGCCAGAACAGCGGATTTTTTCCAAGGGAAAAAAATTAGCTGTTCCCAAAACAAAAAATAACAAAAAAACGCACTAAACACAATTTTAAGTAGGGGGCTTTGCCCCCCACACCCACCGCTACTTAAATATACCAACTCCGAGATGACAAAAACAGCAAAGTGACGGAAGCAGCCAAGCAACTTCTTTCCCAGGGAAAGAATTTGCTTAAAAGCCGCTTTGTCATTTTGTGTTTTCGACATTTACAGTTCGACGAAGACTCATTCGACATAATGCGTCTTCGTTTTTCTAACAGGAACCCGTGTGTGTGTGTGTGTGTGTGTGTGTGTGTGTGTGTGTGTGTGTGTGTGTGTGTGTGTGAATATATATATATATATATATATATATATATATATATATATATGTATATATATATATATATATATATATATATATATATATATATATATGTATATATATATATATATATATATATATATATATATAGGTATAGATATGTATATGTATTAGTTGCAAATAACTGCATTTGTCATGTAATACTAGCAACTGCATGTGCAGTATGTGTGTCTCTCTCACTCACTCTCTCTCTCTCTCTCTCTCTCTCTCTATATATATATATATATATATATATATCTGTATCTATATCTATATATTATATAGGGTGCTAATTCCATATGCCAGAATGAAATATATCTGCTACATCCAGTTGCTGTATGACAAGAGGCAGAGGACATCTAACTTAAGCAGTGGTTAGCTTGCTGCACTCAATAGGAATGTACTCCATTCTGCTTAAATTTAAGATGGATTTTCATTTCTGCCATTGTTGCATTTCAAATGTTTGTGTACACAATTCACTGCAATGTTATGTTTGCACACTCACAGAGTTACTATATGATCACTTATTAATTTAGTATAGGTTTATCCCACATAGCCCAGCATGTTAGTGCTGCAGTAACATCAGTGAGCAACCATTTAAGTAATTATTTGGACCATTTTGTGCTTCATTGTAATTAATTGTTGCACAGAGTATTGCAATGATAGCTTTGTATTACTCAGTATGCAAATCCTTCTGCAATTTCATTAGGCTCTTTGGTTCCTTAAAGGCAGGTGGCCTTGTTGACCATATAGAGTCTGGTCACACAACACACTGAGTTTAGTGAGTGGAATTGTCAGTTATGGACATGCTGGCCATAATGCATAATGATAAAAATGATAGATTATGAGTATTTGCTATTGTTATGTTGACTAAGGTAAAGCAGATGTAATAAAAACTGAATTCTCTATACAATGAAATAGAAATATATTTGCTTTTGATGTTTTTATATTGTGTGTAGCATAGAGCAGTAACATTATCTTTTACTCTAAACTTTCTTCAAACGAATATGTAGATACGTATTTTGCAATGAGAGACTTGAAGAAAATGCCTTTGTGTTTACATGGTAAGGTATCTTATATGATCTTCAAATTATTTAATAGCTTGCAACTGCATGCAGCAGCTTATTTTCCTTATTCTGGAATATTGTAGGCCTGAGTCTGTCAGGTCCATGGTAAATGATTTCTGGTGGGATGCTGGTGGCGCAATGGTGCAGCGGTTAACTTTGTTGTCTCACAGCAAGAGGTTGTCTAGTTTGTTTCTTGGTTGGGGTGCCTTCTGTTTGCAGTCTGCATGTCCTCCCTGTTTTTGTGTAGGTTTCCTCTGGGTGCTCTAGTTTCCTCCCACATTACAAATACTTGCATCTGGAGTGTGTCTCCGCAGGACGCCACTGAAAATTGGCTGTTCCAAGTCGGAATTTCATGGTAAACAAATGTTAAATAAAATAAATAAATGTTTTTGTTATTTTCCAAAACCCCCCACCAAGGTAGTCACTGGAGGTTCTGCAGCTTGAGGTAATTCACTATTCTACTTATAATTATTTAGCAACTTGAGAATGCAGGTGGTCATGGGCATGCATGACATACAAAGACATAAAGATGCACTTTGCGTGTCTTTACACATATTGGCGTGTTCGCATCTTAGCAAGTTAATGTATTCATAACAATCCAGGGGATTCAAGTATACTGTGTTCATGATCACACTGAAGTTAGCAATATTTAGATTCCATATGCGATGATCCCCAACTTTTATCACATATGCATGTCGCCCTGCCACTGTACATGGTTAGCAGCTCCTTGTCATGGCTCAACACAGGCCTGCAGTCAGATTGTGTTAGTGTATTTCAAGGCCAGATTACAATATGAGCAACTGTGTTTAACACATAACTGTGCATAAGCAATGATGCTAGTCATTGCAAGCCCATTGGGGACATGTTGGAAAACTGTTAACAGTGTATTGGCGAAAGTTAAAGCAATATATATGTAGAGAAATGCTCTATGAAACTGACACACTAGGGATGGCTACAGGTGGAGTGTAAATGTTCTACTACAGCAACAAAAAACACAGAGAGAGACAGAAGTGTGCAAAGGGAACTGCCACAAAAGCCCTAATACCTAAACACAGTGGAGAAGAGGGTATGACAATAATTGAATGCATAATAATGTGAAACCTAGGAAGGAGAGGTGTGATACAGTGAAGTAACAAGCTGTATCAACTTCCACCAGTCCTAATAAGATAATAGTTTGATCAGTGTACTTGTACTACAATGTGAATGTCATTAAAAAGAAAAATATTAAAACTGAGGGAATCTGACCTATCAACCCTGTATACTTGCATTCTCTCCTTAAGTTCTTTAATAAGGTAAACTATAAAAGCACTCATACTGAATATGTCAGAAAACCCATATCAGGGAAATGTAACACATTTGCAGACTAACAGCAGGACAATTCAGGCCTCAATGGAACTGAGCTTGCAATGTTATATCTCATATTCTTTGTAACAGTTCCTCATCAAGGTGAGGCACAGAACACATTGAAGGTGTCAGAAAATACATATCTGTGATACATAACACATGTGCATAAATACAGCAACAAAAGTCACAATGAGTCTTGAACCCATACCTTTGTAATTGATATTCTCTACATGAGTGTATCATCAAGGTGAGAAATAGAAGCACTCATACAGAAGGTGGTTCATGAGATGATGCTCCTGTTAATTACAATTGATTCCCTTTCACACTATACTTGTATAATGTAGGAACAAATTATTTACACACACACACACACACACACACACACACACACACACACACACACACACATACACCGATGCCAGGCATGTGTGCCTATGGGCACTTAGATGACCATCAGTTCACTAAGAGTGTATTTTAGATATGGAAGGAAACCAACTCACCTGTCAAAAAACACAAACTCAGGATGGACATGCTGGCTGTACATAAAAAAACTCCTGCAGTGCCACATGCTGCCATGCAGAAATGCCAAGCACCGTGCCACTGCTTACAACCAAACCAAAGTCAATGTAGTGCACAGAAACATTCACATCTTGTTTTGTGGCAGAAGTATTTTAGCCAGTTTAATTTGAGGATCTGGCATTCTGTGAAAAACATTTCAGAAAATGAATGGGTACCTATATAAATATCTAAACAGTGACATAGCTAAATCTATTTAAACATGCAGAAAGCTGCCCTTGGTATCAATACTTTAAGTACCCTTGGCCATACCATTTTAATGATGCATTTTACTTATAGAATTAAAAAAAGAAAATAACCATTTTATGCTAAATGAATGAGTGAACTCCAGTTTATACATGTGCTATTGCATTGGGATAGGTACCTATGAGATATTCAATATTTTACAGTGTCACAGAGTACTAGAATATTTCATTTTAGTTAAATATTACAGACTTCCAAATTTTGGAAATATAGATTGTGATGCATGCATTTCTGTTCTTGGTTCATACATCTGAAATCAGTCTATGCATTATAGGAAAAAAAGTACACTTAGGAAATATAACCAATGATGAGAATGAAGCAGAGGATGCATTGAATTCATGGATTCTACCTAGAATTCAGAAAATGGTTTTAAAAAACTAATTGTCATTAAAAGAAGCTATTATAATGGATTGTGAAGACAACCAGCTATAATACACTGATTTGGTTGACAGAGTTACACAAGGGCTATTACAAACTGTGCACTACACAAGGAAATGAATGAGATATCTTTTAAATCAGTGTTATTAAACAGATCTGAGAACTATATATCATCAACTCTGAAAAATAAACGTACAAATTAAGTCAAATATGAGAATTTCCATGCAACTGAGCATCATTCAATGTATAGATATAATATCATGTGACTAAAGTGAGAATAATTTGCCAGATATTCTCCTGATTGGTTAAATGGAAGTTTTCTGATAGCCATAAATCCGTTATATAGCCAACTTGAATATTCAAAGTTAATCAGGTAACAGATTTCAAATTAGCTCTCATATCCATGTCTTTCAAGCACTTCCAAATGCATGTGCACAGACACACACAGACACACACAGACACACAGACACACAGACACACACACACACACACACACACACACACACACACACACACACACACACACACACACACACACACACACACACACACACACACACACACACACACACACACACATACACACACACACAGTCACACTTTCCTCTGCACCTATCACTAGAAAAATAAAGATTGAACAATATTTTCAGTCTCAGCAGCAAAGCAAAGCAAAATCCCAATACGGAAGCTACTACTTCAGTCTCCCTCATGTGATCTCCTACCCTTGTTGTATCTTTCGGCTTTTCCCAGTTAGGGGGTCGCCACAGCGGAACTCCAGTCCGCTAATGATTGGCAGTAGATTTTTACATACCGAGTTGCCAGCCCTGACGTACAACCTTCAACGAAGGTACGCCCATTCACGCATGTCTCCACACAGAAGATGCTTTAGCTGAGAATCGAACAGGACAACGTCTTACTGTGAGGCGACAACGCTACCAAAGCACCACCACCGCAGTCTATGTGATCGCCTATCCTATGGTACTTAAACCCTCTCTCTTGTGCTTTTTGAGCTCCAGGATATCTCTGATTGGTTCTAATGTATTATAAGCCACTAAGACTGGAGGTTTTGCTCACAGAGCAGCTGAACGGAGCAGGTTATCTTACAGATGGTACTCAGATGTTTTTTTTTTGTTTGTTTAATTAATTGTTGTATTTAATTTTATGTCCATGCCAGGCTCTCAGCCAGCACAAGCCACTAGGGGCACAGGTAAATAACATCCTTGGGTGGCAAAAGCCAGGGAACCTTGTTGGCTAGGCTTACATAGGCCCTTGGGCCAATAGCCTTCTACCTACCTATGAACCTATAAGCAGCTGCCTTGTCACACTGTGCTGGATCTGGCTTGGTCACAAATGCATGGAGAAAAGAACAGTTATAAAAGTGTGAAAGGAGCAATGCAGGTGATGGCAGCACCCAGACTGATTCTGTTCTGATTTCTTGCCATTCATACACCTCACATTTAGAATTAGATTCCCATCTCTGTAATATCTGGGTTCATTGCTGACAAACTAGATTAAATTAGATGCAGTGTTATATAACTAAAGTGACTCTAAATTGTTATGACTTTTTGGATACCATTGAGACAGTATTTGTTTGGCTGTGTTAAAATTACTTCCCTGACCCTTTCAGTCAAAGGAAAAGAGTGAGCAGGTGTCTATCAAAGGATTCATCACTTATTTTTAAAAACTGGCAATATCAATGGTGTTTGTACTTGTTATGAGCTGCAAATGGAGTTTGTGAAGACTTATGTCCATCGTGGAAATTTTTGTATTGATGGATTGCTGTTTGGCCTGTTCTCAATTACTGGTCACCAGTGAGATACTGACACAAAATTGTATCACATTTCAATAGACATCTGACTTGAAATCTTTCATGACTCCATGTTAAAGACAGAGTATGTCTTTATATTCATAAAGATGGAAATCCTCTGATATAATGCTACAGCACTGCACATTATATTTGTAATAGATGGTGAGATCTTTGTAACCAGTTGCCTTATTCTGTACACTATGCAGACCATAAAAAAAGGGATTGGTTGTTACAGTCACATTTAAGAAGACTTTTTAGTTCACATAAGTCTTATAACTGCCATGTGAATGATATGATACCGTACAGAATGTCCAAGTCTCATTTGTCTTAAAACAACATTCACATTATAGAAGGAATGGCAAAAAAAAGTTATGTCCACAGCTTGGATAGGTGTGGAACTGTGATAAACTAGCGTTTCCAAAAAAGAGAGAAAGATAAAGAAAATTAAATTATTTTAATTCTGCTTAGATATCTGAGCTGTACTTATTCACCTGTGTGGTAATAATACGTTGTACTTTTCCACTCTGTTGCATCTGTTTGCATTTTTAAGCTTGTTCTTGGACCTTAGTCTTATTTATTAACAGCTGTCGGAAGATTGTTTTTCTGTGTTATTCTGCACTTCTACTTTCAGAAGTAGAATTGCTTATAAAAGCTATCCATTTGTATTGTAAACCCTGTTCAGCCTTAATCTTGTAGTTTAATTCACATTGGTGGCAGAGCTGTGTAATACTGCAAGGTTTTGAACCTTAGTCATTTATTATTGCTTTTCTTCTGTAAACAGTTTTAATGGTAAATTTCTGCATAGCCTGGTGCCTTAAACTGTGGTAGAATGTCGATAGTGAGATAATTATTTATGCTTCAGTGCTTTCATAGTCACACCCACTTGAGTTTCCAACATACAAATATGGGAGAATTCTTCACTGTCCCAATGTCTCATCCTCCATGTAAGGTAAGCTATGTCCTTTGAAGTCAAAATGAACTCTGCAATCCCATTAAAACCAGTAACAGGAACTATTCGGGGGCAAATTACCTTTTATTATACAATGACCCCCCCCAGAAATATTCCAAAACATGCACGCTGATTGGCTAGCATGCCCATTGTAAATCCCACAATATACCAGCAGAAAAAGATCTGGTCATCCGGACTTTTTTCGTTGGTATAAAGTGCTAAAAACATTTTTTCTAACAAATAAAAAAGAAAAAAAGGAGCAACAGAGACTTTCTTTTCTACGTTGCTTCCATTTCTAAGCATTGATGTACTGGGTATGCATGGGACCCAAGTCCCATATGCATGCTCAGTACATCAAAACAAGGAAGCAGTGTACCACAACCAGCGGAAGAACAGTAATGCACCGTTATACAAAGACAGTATTTAAGAAAAGTACGTTTTTTTCTTAAATGTCATTGTATAATAGCAATAACCGACTCTGTCGTTGTGGTATATTGAAATATACTCATGGTTGGCTTTATTTAATCAAGCGGGCTTCACCCTCGTGAATAACCACACCAACCATGGGTAAATCTTCAACATACCACACCACATCATTGGTTATTGCTTAATTAAGTGATGGTAGTCAAAATTCAATGCCCCTCCAAACCCAGAGAACACAGCAGCCTTATGCTAAATTGCTCTCAGGAACTCTGTACAACCATGTCAATGGCTGCATAGAGGCTTCTGAACCTAGCAGAAGTAAGCCTGGGTGTGGACCTAGAAACAAACCACTCTGGTGGCATCCCAAATTAAACACAATATACAACAGAATGAAAAAATATATATGGCAAAAATCAGGAAGGGTAATTTCCATAAAATAAAAACTCTCTCATCAAAGTAAATAGGTGAATAAGAGGGCCAATTAGGTCAAGCAAAGCTACCTTTGAGGTGTCACATTCACTGAGCCTGGTAATATAGCAAACCTGTTAGTGGACAAATTCAGTTCCAACTTTACCACCCTCTCATGTCTAACCATACCCTCAAACACAACTTTTTCAGATATAACTATGGAACATGTACTGGCTAAACTCAATAAAGCCAAGAACATGGCCTTAATGAGCCCCAGTAACATCCCAGGATGCCTAACACGTGACTTATCAAGACCCCTGGAGTCATTATTTAACTGTAGTCTTAAAAGAGGCTTTGTGCCACATGAATGTGAACTGCAACAATGCCCCCACCACCCCATTGGGGAGAACCTTCATCAAATTCTGGAAACTACAAGCCCATTACTCTGACTAGTCTTATTTGCAAAGTCATGGAAAGAATTATCATGGAAATTATTAATGAGAACATAGAACACTTTCAGACACTGGATCCATCCCAGTTTGGCTTTATCAAAGGAAGGTCATGCTTACTGAATCTGGTGGACTTCTTTGAAAAAGTCAATATGGCAAAATATATGGGTATAATGGTGCATGTTGTCTAGCTAGATCTGGCTAAAGCATTTGATAAAATACTCCACTTGGGCATTGTCAACAAGCTTATGGAACTAGGTATAAGCCCATCTATAACATGCTGGACCCAAGAGGTTAGAATTGATGAGGCCATTTCCACAAAGAGGCTGGTCACCAGTGGAATCCCTTAAGGGTCTGTGCTGGGCCTACTCATCTTTGGCATCTACTTCTTGGATGTCAAAGCCAATATCAAAGGCCTTTGGCTAACCAAGTTTACAGATGATTGCAAATTGGGAGCATTCACTGAATGTCCCAAAGATAAGAACACCCTTCAACAAAGTCTAATACAGACAATTGCTTAGTGTCAAAGTTATGGCATAAAACTCAATTCTAAGAAATGCATTATAGTACCGTTTGGAAAGTCTACAACCCCAGATAACTACATCATCAATAAAACACCCTTAAAAGTTGATTCACTAGTAAAGGATCTGGGAACACATGTAGATAGTAACCTAGCCTTCAACCAGCAAGTGTCCAAGGTAGTAAGAAAATTCTTCCATGTTGTTCAACTTATGAGCAAGATCATGACATTTAGATCCAATGAGGTTATCATACCACTGTACTCGGCCCTTATCAGACACATCATAGAGTACAATGCCCCCTTCTGTATACATGATACATGCAGCAACTGAAATGTCCACAAAGACTCCTTATAGAAAGAATGTAATTAGTAAACACAATGTCCTATACTGATCACCTCAAAGCCCTGTCATTTCACCCAGTATCATAAGACTTCTGAGAAGTGATTTTTGCCTGGCATACAGGGCATCTCTATACCCTGTTTTGCACATCTGCAAGACAATCATCATCAAAACTTCTAGATTAAAAGAGCTACATTTTGCTTGGGACATAACTGGGACATGTTGGAGAGGCAGATGTGCTTCTCAGAGAATTCCCATTCTCTGGAACGGGCTCCCCATCCATGTAAAACAGAGGTCCTCCCTATCTCTTCTTAAGAACAACTTGGACAACTAGCTGGCTAATCGTAAAATCACTCCTGGTCTGGCCAGAGCTAGATCATGGTCAACTGGGACGCGCCCCTAACAGCAGCAATTCCACTATCCTATTGCTTGGCTGTTTCTCCCCAGTTACGATAAACACTGTTCAAACCTGTCAGTGTGCATTCTGTTATTTCTTTACTTCTACAATGATTACAGATATTTGGATTTAATTTAAAACTTTTATTTCAAATTTTATAACACAAAAACTGTTTATTAAAAAAATATTACAGTCTCACAATGAAATCACATTTAGCATGAAGAGTAAACTTCTCTGCCCTTAAAACTAACATTAATTGAAACTGCATTGAAACCCACATTCAAAGAAAATGCTTCTGGCCAGTCGTGGGTCAAGTTTACCTTTGGGCTGTTTTCATACCATGCACCCCTTGCACACATTTTTAGGCCCATGAAAACATGTAAGAATTCTGTGATTCACCTTCCTGGTTGTTTTATATTATATTCCTTGTATAATACAGCACTTCTTGTTAGAGTGTGTTTTAAATTTGTAGTTTTAAACATTTTTCCTTTAAGGAATGAAGAAAAAAATGAATGAACCAATACTGAAAAAATACCCTTTTCTTAACATTTCAACCATAAAAGATCTCTCAAGCTTCTGTCATTACAATCCATTAATATCAGTATATATGCACAATCTCAGCAGAAGTAAAAATCATCTGAATAATTCCACAATAAACAGATCTGTAACTAATTAAGGAGTTGCTTCTGGCAAACAACTTTACATGTTAATGTTTCATGTACAAATTTTGTGCCTGCTGCCCTTGATGAATAAATGGTCTGTGTTAAATTAAAAAAATAAAAAAAAAATGGTACGGTGGTAATGTTGCAATAGGGAATGGCTGACAAACCAGCATTAGTTTCATAGTTACTAAACTTCTTATACAAAGGAGAACACTCTCAGGAGTGCAGCATTCTCATCGCACTTAAAAAACACAGCAGTCTCTTCACATGACGTGCAAGTAGAACTTGCAGCGTTCTGTACCAAAGGCAAGTATGCTACTTGTTGTGCTACTAACACTGCTTCCAAATTCTATAGGAAAAACACTGACAACTATTTGATAAACAAAACAGTTGTACATTGAAGACAGACTCAGAATGAGCAATTGTAAACTTCTCTTCTCTTGAAACCTCAAATTTCCTTGAAAATGCAGTGAAATGCATTTCTTTGAAAGTGCAATGAAACTCACATTTCTTGGATATGCACCCCTGATCAGTCAGTAGTCTGGTAGTTGGTGTAGAGGATTCAGGCTCTTCTCCCTTGTAACCAAGGTACATGGTTTGAGGCTGAGTAAGTTCACACAAGCACACATTCTAAACAGAGTTGTTCTGCATTCTGTGCTTAGGAACAGCATTTTAATTCTGTGAGGGAGAAGCAAAGTCAAGTGTGTGCGAGCAGTAGAAGAGAGTTGTTCTACGTTCCCTATAAGCAGCACAAGAGTTATTTTACATTTGAATTCCATGTAGAGTTTAGCTGTTTGTGTGCATGCAGAAAAGAAGGGGAATGGGAAAGTTAAGTGTGCATATGTGACACAGAGTGTTTTCATAAAGAAGAAATGTAAGTTTTTTTTTTTTTTTTTGAATTAAAATAAAATGTTGTGGTATCCCCTGGCCAGCTGGACCCCACCCAGTGGCCCTATGCAACTGGCAAAATTGCCTAGTGCTATAGCCAGCTTTGTGTATGGCTGCTATGTCTCTGATGGACAGAGGCACTCAGTAAATCACCACCAATATAAATCAAATTTTTGGGTCATAGTTGGGTTGCACAGTTAGGCTTATAAGGTTCCTAGTGTTTATTAGCCTACTATACACCTATGAATCCATGAACTTAAGAAAATGACTTCAAAACTGATCATTGCATTTACTTTTCAAACTATATATGAATATAGAAAAAACTTTAAAATTAGGTTTCAAACCACAGTACTGCATCCCATCTAACATGCAGTCTCGTATCTCATCATACTATTAAATGAACACTCTGTAAGCCAAAATAATACTTTCATCCAAAGAAAATTTATTTTCTACCAACTTGTGTGTTTCTAATGTTGCTGTCTAAACTATACATTTATTTTAGCAGTGATATGTTGTTATATAAGAAATTACCTTTTTGATAATTTATCAAAGCAGGTAAGTGAGTATAGTGAGAATATAATGACATGGTTTCAGGATGTGAATCTTGTCAAAATATATTCCTGTACAAAGCATTTGTGGGGGTAGGCAGACAAGAGGTAGACAGTCAGAGAGACAGATAGTGAGAAAGACTGACATTAGATAGATAGATAGATAGATAGATAGATAGATAGATAGATAGATAGATAGATAGATAGATATAAGAGAGACAGATAATAGAATGTCAGAATGGCATAAAGATATATGCGTGGCCTTGTACTGATACATATATAAAAATATTTTCAGTCCTCATAGGTGAGCTATATTTTTGACCACTAAATTCAGGGAATTATATTTCACAATGCCAATATTTCCCAATCACTTGAGGTACTGATATAAAGTAATTAAATCAGAGTACAGAGGCATAAGACATCAAAGAAGAAATTATATCTCAGCTGTCAACCATATTTATTTATATATTTACATATATTTGACAACTGTGCATCAGTCCTGATTGTAGAAATAAATACTGGTAGCAGAATATCCACTTGTAAATGGCAGGTAACATTACACTTTTTGACATCTTCCACAGAAAATGTGTATGACCCAGGATTTACAGAAGCTTGGTGCAAGTTTTGGCAGTGTGTGGGGAGTGAGCAATTCAGTGGCAGATATAACACAGCTATGTAATGCAAAAAATAGCATGGTATACAAAGCATGCAAATGAATGAGGAATTCGATGTAAATGAAACACGTTGATTTTAAAAGTGACAACATCAAATGGGGCAGAGTGATAAAAAAGTATAAAGCAGGTATGTTGCTTTACAGTGCATACCTATTGTGAGCAGTAGGAAGTTTTGAAGTACAGTATCGATATGTTAGGCACAGCAGCAGTTAGAGTTGAACAAAGTGTGCTAGTGGATGCCATCAGTTCTAATACCCACGATTTTATGTGTCACAGCCATTTGTGTTGTCAATTAAGGTACCGACAATGTCCAATGTACCAACACATTGAAGGCTAGAAGGGCATAAACTGAAACTGGGTGGACAGAAAGATCAAAAGAGAGCTAGTCAAACTAAGGTATCCACAAGTAGTAACAAAGGGATGCATGAAATGTCCATCTCTGTGAGGAAAGACATATGTGCAGTGGTAAACATCTTAACTATATGGACCCTTTGAAGACTGAAAAAGAACGCACAGGGCATATTGCAGGTTTCAGCCTCACTTATCATTCACTTTTTCCATGACATCATGCTGCAGCATACAGAGGAGCATATCTGGTTCCCAAGACTGCAGAGGAGAGAAGACGTACTCTGCAGGCATTTTATAATACAACCCATTTCTTTGTTGTCCTGAGAGACGTAGACTGCACATATATGATAGAGCAGTAAAATGGATTTCTACTTCCTTGGGTACATATGGAATGTAAGGCCAAATGTGTGCATTGTTTGCATCACTGCAGAAGTGCCCTCGATTCAGACACATGCTACATATCTGACTTATACCACTGGTTTGTGTGGGGAGACTTCCCAAACTGAGAAATCTAGGTGGCATGCATTTGCATAGACAGTAGACACACCATGCAGACTTGGAGGAAACCACATGTAATGGTGCAACTCATGTGCTTTACAAGCAGTGCCAGGTGAGCATAGAATCAAAGTATGATGACTGTCATTCACTGCTCACAGGCTATAATGATGATCGCATACACCAGTGATGCAGAGATGTGTAACATTCATGTGCATGTGCTTGGATAAGTAAAGGGATGCTACACTGCCTGGACATATCAAGGGGTTTACATCGGAACATCGAAGGCTGATAAGTCCAAAGCTCTCAACCTCGAACTTCAAACCTCGAAAGCTGACAACATTGAACCACAGAACAGAGATCACCAGAGAGTGTGGGAAGGGAAGATTTCCCTTTACTGCACTATAGTGCAATCTCAGAGTTGGTATATTTAAGTAGCGGGGGGTGTGGGGGTGCAGGGGGGCTTGCCCTCCTGCATAGAGCATTTTATTTTTGGGTAGTTAGTATTTTTTTGTACGTTCAATGTTGTTAGCTTTCAAGGTTTGCAGTTCGAAATTGTGAGCTTCGGACTTGTACGTTTCATCTGATATACACCCCATATCAAGCAGGGTACTGCAATATGTAACAGACATCTACAGCAAAAACTTTGTGGTGTGCACAATGTTGCAAAAGCAGCTACAACAACAAGGAAACATTCCAGCCCTGTCTGGCATAGTTATGCTGCCTACAGTGGAAGAGTAGGCTGAAGTCAAAGAGGTAGCAGCAATATCATATATGAGATGGAAGTGGACACGGTACACTGTAGCACTGCAAAAAGATAGTTCCCAGCATTCAATAAACTCCATGTAGGAATAGTATTATTCATACATTGAGTGAATGCTGTTCGCATCCACATAGCCATCTCAGCAGCGCGCCTTACATATTCATGGAGGCTCGCTACTGAGAATGGATTTGCGGACATGAACACTGAATGAGTGCAGGGGGCATGTTGCAGTAGTGCTCACAGATCCAACACACCACCTGCAGTCACAAAGTGCTGTACAGCACTTTTTAGGTGCATTCAGTTTCTGCAGACACTGAAA
Source organism: Protopterus annectens (assembly GCF_019279795.1). NCBI lineage: Eukaryota > Metazoa > Chordata > Ceratodontiformes > Protopteridae > Protopterus > Protopterus annectens. Next base: position 1,526,304,917 of record NC_056728.1, on the reverse strand, counting down.
GCAGCTAAGAAAAGAAAAAACAGTGTTGGCGGACACTGAAAGAGTTATTAGAAATTTAAATAAATGCAGGGTGTGTGTGACAGGTACTGTCACCCCCCCCCTCTGCATTGTGAAAGTACTGTACAGCACTTTTAACATACCCCCCAACCTCGTACAGCAAAATATCTGGACAAAGCCTAGAATGATGGGGGGACAAATATGGACAGATGTTAAATATTGTTCCTACAAATGTAGAAAGTTGATAGAGGACAGGGTTTGTATTAACATAACATTTATGGAAGGATTAGACATCTGAAACTCAAATGTATGCCATTATGTAGTGACTTCAATCCTGATATTGCTCATACAAACTTAGAGAGTTGATAGAATGACGGGTAGTGCATTATCAAATATGAATTACTATTAGTAGTAATACATATAATTAAAGTGCTTGTATTAATTATTTTTTTCCATTCTAAGTTAAGTTTAAGCATAGCTGAGTGAATCTGCACATTGTGGCCCTCTGCTCAGCATTGCTTAAACATCTTATAGGAGCTAAATGCAAATGTATAGATAAACTCCTCAATGGTGAGATAGCGTAGTGGTTAGACTTCCAGCTTTGCATGCAGCAGTTCACCATATGAGTACAAAGACAGGCCCTTCATTTTTAAATGGGAAAGCATTGTTAAAATTAGTTTTTTATTTTAAATTATGTAATAATTGATATTTGTTAACCAGGGTAGTGTAGCTGGTTCAAAATGGAAGGGTCAGTGGATATAACATGTGAAATCACCCATGTATACACAAGTGTCCTATACAGTATAGTCGCACCCCAAATTAATGTAATGAAAGCATACAGGGGGATGTCATGTAAAGTAAACCATATACACTTAATAATATGTCAGTACTGATTAATTAATTTACAATTCTGATATTTTTTCTTAAATGAAAACTGAACGATGCTTAACAGTGCTTAGCTCTGCTAAGCCAGTTTGAGCATTGCTTAGATGTTAATTCAAAGCAGCAGTCAGCTCAGCTAAGCAGATTTTCCCACCGCTAAACACTGTTCAGCATTTTCCCCTTTAAGCAATGCTCAGCACAGCTTAGTGGATTTGTGCAACTCTAAGCTGTGCTCAACATTTTCAAAATGGTCCAATGACGGCAAAGGGTGGGCATATGTCCTTATTTAAATTGCACAGGAGGGAATACAGCCAGAACCTGTTGCAGTTTGATCTATGCAGAAACCATGTCTGGTGTTGGAGAGGGAGTGAGTTTTTAGGCGCAGCACAGAGGCATTCTGGAGTCCAGCGTCATGGCTGAACTCCTCATTGAACACCATGATGACAGACTGCTGCAGGGCCAGTACCAGAGCGTACAATACAAAGTGGAGGTCTGGGACTATCTGGCATTGGAGCTCACCAGTGCCACTGGAATTCCTCGAACTGGTAAGCAGGTACAGCATCATTATGCCAACATAAAGCATAGGAAGAGGGCACTATTGGCCAAGTGGATCTAAGATGCTCAGGCATGGAATGCTGCAGTAGTTTGTAAGTATCTCATCCATAGCTGTACCAAATTCTAGCCTGAGTATGTGATAGACAGATATACATAATTTTTGTTTTTGCCACCTACAGCTGCAGAGAAGAGGGCCAACAATGTGGATGCCCATGTGGAAAGACTGTCAAGGCTGCACCGACATAAAGTTTGCCAGACTAATATTGATCTTTAAGGATATGCATTAGTAAAGCACAGTGTTGTATTACAAAAATAAAGACTTATACCACAAACTGTTGTGTTTACTCTGGTATGTTGTTGTAGAAATAGAATGTGTACAGGTTCTTCACAGCAAATATGGCTTTGACAGCATGCATTAACTGAGGTTGGTCTGAGAACCAGCTATTGTGCAAAACAGTTGATTGTGGAGCTTTGAAACAAGATATAAATGAAATATGAAATATGTTATTCACTAAGATCTGAACCCTGAATAGTAATGTGCAATGTATTATAGTGTGTCCCCTGCAGCATTGCCTTGTGTTAACCTTTGCTTTCCAGATTGCATTATTTCAAAGGATTAATACACAGTACACTATCTGCCATGCATGAATCTCAGGATTACAAGGTCATGCACTCTAACCAACATAGTATTAGGCAGAAGACAGTCAAACATGAGACAACAGTTTCCCAGTAGCTCAGTGTAATGAGAAATAACTTTGTCATTCATTTTTTGCACACCCACACATGGTTTAAATCCAGGGAGTGGTACTGAAATATGTGCATATATACAACCAAGAAATCTTGAATATTTGTAGAAACAAGCAGATAGTGTTAACAGATATTTTCTCCAGAGGTCTTACAGGTAAAGAAATGTTTGTAGTAGCTGTATGAAGGGTATACCAATACACTGTGTACAACTCTCCCACTGTCCAACCCCATGCCTGCAAATGACAGCAGGATAGGTGCATACACCATGCACTCTTCCCCATACATGTTTCTCAAGTGTCACACTGTCATGGCTAGTGGTCACTGCTGCCAATAACCTTGGACACAGGAATCCAGGTGAAGGATGCCAGTAGCACACTCACACATCAGTGTAGGGTACCCTTCTTTGTCAGATATGTAACCCTGACATGTATGAGTCCCCTCTAGTAATGCACCCATAGTTTTCACAGTTTGTCCCATATCCTTCCAGGTTGACAGTTTAACAGGTATGTATGTGCTACAGAAGCTATGGGCCATAGGTAGATGTAAAGTGAGGGCAGACCTGTAGAGTATTGCCCAGTACTGTTGTGAAAAATAAAAGCCTATACAGTTGTTAATGGACTTTTTTTCAATCCCCACACTCCTTATCTCCATCACTAATTATTATTTATATACTACGGGTATGTTTTTCTCAAAAGCTAATGTTGGGACGTGTTCTATTATTGTTCATATATTTAATTTGTTGCATATTAACATACCTTGTTCAAATACCATTGTTGGTGGCCTGTTGTCATCAAAGTAACTGGCATGCTGATACAATGCTTACTGTTGTTCCATTTATGCATTTATTCTGTTTGCTATGCAACTGTTTCATATCTGTTGTTTTGGGTTAATTGGAACACCCAGGCATGCCCTTATAACTAATTTTGAAATGTTTTGTTCATGACTAATCAATATATTTTGGGAAACCTCAACATCATAACACATTTGGGAAGGCATATCCCAGCAGATCTGCCTGTCCTGCCTCATCTGCCTGTGGCACCAGGCCACAGCATGTCTGGGACCCAACCAGGAACTTCCTTCTCCACTGATCCTGCACCACCTTCAGCTGGAACCACCTCAGGGGATGGGTCCCGTTCCCCCCTAGGCACAAGCACTGAGAGGAGACCATCACCAGCAACATGCTCTGGGGTCTGGTGCACAGTACCATCTGCTCCAAGTTGGATAGACAGCTGTGCCAGATCAAGGGCAGCCTGGCGTACCTCGAGTGGCAGCCTGCCCATGCTGACCAGCCGCCAGCACAGTCACTTTTGGGGCCATGAAGGTGCAGTGGTGACTGCCCATGGCTGGGGATCTCAGTCCCACTGTATCCATTTCGGGAGATCATGGGCCTCCGATTCCCAACCACCCTCCCTGTCCAAGGTGTTTACCCCCCTCGTGTTTCATATACCACCCCTGTCTGCTGCCTTGTGTGTCTCATCTGTCTGTGAATCTAACCTATCCTACCCAAACTACCTCCCAAAACATACCTACCGCCCTTTTCCAACATCCCACTCTCACCTCAATATCATTGCCCCATACATAGCTGTACACTTCACCCCTATGTACAGTGACATAAATCAATCTACACTCAAATTACTCTACAAATGTATGATACCAACCCCCTCCCTGTGGGGAATGAGGCTGTAAATTCCAAATGTTCCACATTGTTCACAGCTGTTGCTGCAGAAGAAATGTAGAGCTATGGTCCTTTCCTACACCTGTCCTGCACATCCCTAGCTGCTTTTCCTAGTGTTTTACCCCTTGCTTGCCCCCATTTCACCACTTTCCTCTCACTCTTTTTTCTTTTCTTTATTTAAAATTAACGTGGTTTAAGTGGGAATAAGAGCCGCTAAACAAAGCTAAGGGGACCTAAGCATCTCTTAGCATCACTTAACTTTGCACAAAACCACGCAAACCCGCTTACCACTGCTTAAAGCTGCTTTAATCACTCTATCTCAATCAGCCCTTGTTCTCCCAGCAAGAAAATAATCAGCAGGACCTGTGCACGACAATCACAGCAGCATAACCGCTACACCATCTGAGCTTTGGAATTCATAATGCTTTTATAAACATATGCATTACGATCATTTAACATACAGGAAAAATACACATCCCTGGCAAGTCTTAAACCCAGGAGCCTGTGCACTCCAGTCACAGCAGCTACCACTACGTTATAAGAGATGCAAAATATATTAATGCTGCAGTAAATATATCATGCAAGATGGTCATCCAACATTAGGGAAATCCTGTGGAAATAGTAATGTTATATACATACACACACACACACACACACACACACACACACACACACACACACACACACACACACACATGCACACATATATATATATATATATATATTGTTTTATATATGTATATATATATATATATATATATATATATATATATATATATATATATATCGTTTTATATCTATCTATATATATATATATATATATATATATATATATATATATATACACACACAAACACACACACACACACACACACACACACACACACACACACACACACACATATATATATATATATATATATATATATATATATATATATATATATATATATATATATATATATATATATATATATATATATAGTGGTGGTGCTGCGGTAGCATTGCCGCCTCGCAGTAAGACGTTGTCCTGTTCGATTCTCAGCTAGGGTGTCTTCTGTGTGGAGACATGCGTGAATGGCTGTACCTTTGTTGAAGGTTGTGCATCAGGGCCAGCAACTCGGCACGTAAAAATCTGCTGCCAATCATTAGCGGACCGGAGTTCCGCTGTGGCGACCCCTAACTGGGAAAAGCCAAAAGACACAACAACAACTCAACCTCTTACTGCAAGACATCTGCACAATGCCTGATAAAGTGGGGGGACCAAGGCCAAAAAATAGGGACATATTTAAAATATGGATTTTATAAACTTAGAAAATTGGTAGAGTATAATGGTTTGTTTTAGTATATATTGTCTGATAGATGTCAAGTCTAAACACAAATGATTGTCATTATTTAGTGACTTCAATGCTCACGTCATCCCAGTGATTTGTCAGAAATGGACAACAGTTATGTAGAACACACCAAAAATATAAGCCACACCTCTGGAGAGTCTATGAAAATCTGGACAGTGGAGACATATGACTGCAGTCATGTAACAGAAGGGAAAAAAACAATGAAAGCTGCCAACCAGTTCACCCAGCACCTACCGAACTACAGTCAGACCAACACAACACTACACCAAATCAGCTCTGGGGAATTGTTCATACATTTGCACATTTATCATGCACTACAGGGATGTAACTGTAGAGAAAACCGGACATTGCTGTGAAATTGTCTACCCACAACCATTTGCACCACAGTCACAGCAATGTACCAGTAAGCCTGCTGACCTCTACAGTATAACGACTGTTTCAACTAACATAACCTGATCACCAGTCACACAATACTCCTATATATACTGCCCCAAATCACACTGTACTTGGAATCCTGAGGTTCTAAGGGACATGTCTCATTATGCCCCTACAAACATACATAGCTGATAGACCACCAGCAACTATAGCAGCATGCACAGTCAGATGGAAATATATCTATGACATTCACATCTGCCTCTCTCCCTACTCAGCCCAACATTTACCCAATACACTTCTACACAATCTTGAAAGTCTGTTAAGTCTGTCCAGACATACATAACTCTTTACTGAACAGATTTCCACAGAATGTCCATGGTTTGGGCCCATATTTATGGCCTCTTTCTCACAACATTTCTGACAATCTTCTACATCGTTGGGATGATATCAGCAGTTAAGTCACAAAATAATGATATACCAATCCTCTCAACCTCTTAGTACAAGAAATCTGGACAAAGCCTGACATACTTGGGGGACAGAGACCAAACAATAGGGGCATATTTTAAATAGGGGTGTTATAAACTGAAAAAGTTGCTGGAGTGACAGGGTTTGTTTTAACATAAATTTTCTGAAGGATATGAAGTCTGAAACACAAATGGATGTCATTATGTAGTGACTTAAACCCTAAGATCATCCTAGTGATTTGTAAAAAAAAAACAATTGTATGAGGAAGAGACCAATCATAAGAGGCAAACCTCTGGACATTCTGCAAAAATCTGGACAGTTGAGAGGTATGTCATATACATATCAGTGTTGGACATAAATCACACAGAAAATGCATGCCTAGACAAACCCTATTAATCTAGCAAGTTTCTAACCGTATAACAGCAATACTTACTATCTGTTCCAAATTCTGGAACCTTGTCCCACATTTCTTGTTCTAACAGCTTGACAGGTATGGAGACACAGCATGCAAAACTGTGGTCATATCACATCAATCCAAACAGTGGACAGTATTTCCACCTACCCTCTGTGATGCTGTAGCTCCCATGCCTCAATAATGTCCTCCTCACAGGCAAGGAAAAGGGGCAAGGCCCTCATGAAGGCCTTAATTATAGCACTGTGTTGCCATGCCATTGGCTAATGGAAAGACAGCACAGCTGTGCTGGATGCAATTAGCAAGTGAGAGACACCAATTGGTACACAGGCCATCACCTGCTCATGAGCATTACTTACAAAAGGCAAGCTGATGCTTATGCAAAACAGGTCAGTATCTTTCTATGCAAAGACAGACTGTGAATACAGAAAGCAACACTTCTGGATTACTTTGAGAAAACACTACAGCACTATAACAGGTATGTTAAACAATTAAGCATGTAATGGAATGCAGAAGGGGGATGCAATAATGGGAAATAGGAAGTTAAACAATAGGTCTCAACAATACTTGCTGGACTGACATGTTGCTGTCCAGCACCTATGGCCATCCCTGCTGGTTCTGTCTGCAGTGACATAGAGCACAGCTCTGGCCCCTGAGTCAACCCTGCAAAGATCAGCTCACATATGACTACTACTGGAGCGTCTATTGTACAATACTGACTGTGACACTGCCAGGCCAGCTACCTGCAATGTTGTAAATATTCATATGTCACTTGCGAATGCTGCTTTGATACATATGTTTGTCTTACAAATATAGGAGATCTATATAGGGTATATGCATAGTAAACAACTGGTGCAGAAGTGTGTGTTGAACTGTATGTTATATACTGAGCTCATACCTTTCAACTGTCCAGAGTTTTGCAGCCTGACCATGTTTGCCTCATATTTGTAGTCATTTTCTCATTTTGTCTGGCAAATCAGTAAAGACTGAGGCCATAAAATAACAGGATACCTTTGAATGTCAGATGTCATATCCTTCATAGTATTCCTGTGAATGCAAAACCTACTTTGCTATCAATTGTGTAATTGTGTTACAACAATATTTCTAAAGTGTCACTATTTTTGGGCATTTGCCCCCCATTTATGTGTGCCTTTGTCCAGATGTCTTGCGCTAACAGGTTGAGAGGTATGACTGAGCTGCAAGAGTGTAAACACAGTGTGCCATACTGACAAAGAACAGAAATGTGCACATGTATGTAGTAATAGTAGTAGCTGGAAGCCTCAAACATACAGATATGGTTGCAAAATGTCAGGTAAACTGCTGTACTTGTTTTACAAATGTGTAACCTTGGTTTCAGTGCATCAAACAGACACAAATATCTACAGCAACAGGTTTTTGTATTGCCTTGAAACAGAAATAATTACTAGCTTGAAGTTAGAAAAATGTTTAACTGTGTCAGGACTTTGTGGCCAAGCCTACACCAAACATCTCTATGAGGACCTACATAGCTGTATGAACTCAGCAATACCTGATTGGACAAAATCATCTCCCCCAAGGTAGCTTAAACCTCTGTGGTGGGCAGCAGCTATACATAAATTGCGTAATAGGTGAAAATATTGGCTCTACAGGGTCAAAAAAGAGCAGGTGCCAAACTGGGAGCAATCTCACCTTTGTCTGAACAAGCAAATGAGGTCACAGGTGAATTACTCTATGGCTAACTTTGAGGGCAAATTGGACATATCCACCAAGGCCAGTCACAAGGCCTTCTGCACAAATGTCTGCAATCCCAGAGGCAACACCCAAATCTGCTCTGTACTGGTGGTCAATAACACCACATACACATACGTCAGAGATATAGCCAACCTACTGCAGACAGGTAAGTAAAAACTTCACCACCCTATCCTCCCATCAGTAAAGGAGGACACGCATAGCACCTGCCCCCTCCCCTCATCACCAGGGAGCATATCCCTAATGGCCTCTCAAGGGCAACAAACTGAAGTCTCCATGGAACCTGATAACATCCCTGGCTGCATCCTACATGAACCCAGGCATGAGCCTTCAGCTCCATTACACACTGTAGTCAACCAAAGCCTGAGCACCAGTGTTATCCCATCTGCACAGAGGACAGCCTCTGTCACCCTCTTCACAAAGGTGGAGCATCCATTGACCCAGCCAATCATATGCACATCAGCCTAACTAGCCTGATCTGTAATACCATGGAAGGCATTATCAAGGACTTTATAAACAAGGACATCGGCAACCTCAAAATGCTTGAGCCAACACAGTTTGGTATTGTCAAAGGGAGATCGGGCCTGTTAAAACTGGTTGACTGCTTTGAAGGGGGTCAACAAACACATGGATGAAGGGAAGAGGGTGCACACTGCCTACCTCCACCTAACCAAAGTCACTGGCAATAATCCCCAGTTGGCCAAAATATGTAAGCCTACATAATCCCACTTACACGACCTGCACACAAAGCCCTCACATGGTCTGTGACATGAATAATACTTGTTTTTGTGTTTTAAAAACAAATGGTTTTATGAAATAAGTTTTATTGTCATTTGTATGTAAAGGTTAAGCGTAACAACATGGCATGATGCTCAGCAATGCTTAAATGAAAATGAAGGGGTGTATATATAGCAGTTTAACAGCAAATCCTCATTGGCTGAATAGTTAGGATACCAGAATTTGTACCAGAAGTGCAAGGGTCAAATCCTGGCCATTCAGCTTTTTACACATGATATGGAAATGTTGTAAATGTTTTGTATTTGTTTTGTATATATTGACATATGTTAACTGTGGTGGTCCAGCCTGACCAGAAGCCTATTTGCAGTGGAGACCTGAGAATAAATGCCACAGTTACTCACACATGTCCAATGCAGTGCAGTGACAGGAAAAGATAACGTACTGAAATGCATATGTTTAGGAGATATAATAAAATAGTGTCACTGGATGTATGACGTGAAATCCCCCATGTGAACACAAGTACCCCAGACAGTACAGTCACACCCCAAGGTAATGTAACAAAAGCACATAGGGGGACATCATGTAAAGTAAAATATGTACACTTAATATTATATCAGTAAAGACTAATTAATGTGCAATTCGTTAATTGTCTAGAAATGAAAACTGAGCAATGTTTAGCATGCATAACTCTGCTTACCTGGCTTGAGCATTGCTAAGAAGCATAATTGTAAGCAGCATTCACCCCAGTTAAGTGGATTTGCGCACTGCTTGGGCTGTTGGACTGGCCTTGGTGATGCCATACATTATTATGCTGATGTCGTGGCTAGACGGTGGGGTGAGACATTGTCTTTGCTTACCCGTGCAATGTCTGTGCTTGAGCATGAGGTGGGAGTAGGGCATCGGCCATGTGGACGTAGGTCAGCAACAAGATCAGCTGAGAGTCCATGTGGTTGTGTACATTCACACTCCTGTAGTGGCAGTACCACCAGCAATATCAAAGGGAAGGTATTGTCCACAACAGAGCAGGCCATGGGCACGTGGTCCTTGTGGGGCCCGTCAGGACATAGATCCAGCAGACAGCAGTCACCATTTGGGATTAGTACTGCATCTGGCCTTGGACCTGGTGCTGCTAGTGAGACTCCTGGCAGAACCAGTTCCCGTGTCCGTGGCCAGAGATGGTGAACTGTACATCCTGCCATTTACAGTCCATGGCTGTCCAACATACCCCTGTGTAGGGCAAACACATGGCTTGACTGTGTGCATACAAACACTCACACATCTCTATCACAGGCAGGTCTCCACCACACACACACACACACACACACACACACACACACACGCGTGCACACACACACACACACACACACACACACACACACACACACACACACACAGCTCCTCTGCATGGTCCAGTTGAACAACACCCCTCCAGACACACACATACTTACACACATGATGTCAACCGTATAGCTCAGCCTAGGCCTCATGCAGACCCACACCACACCCTGTGCATGTGATGATACCTGTGTCACAAACCTGTTATGCATACCACCGATGCAGGGACATGCTAATATGGGTCTGATGCATAGGGTGAATATAATGCAGTGTAGTAATATAATGCTGTGTAAGGTGCTGTCTGCTGGCAATTGTTATGGGTACACATCAAAGTGTATGTACCTTTTTAGCCATAATGCATTATTGATGTCTGTACTGCTGACAGACTGTAGTCTCACATACTGTATTCAGTTCGTGTTTCAGGTGTCTGTGTGTCTGCAGGCTGTGGGCCTGATGACATTACCAATGATAAGTATGGCAGAGTGAAAAACAGTGACCCTTTAATAGCCATGGTACAGCTGTATATGTACATGTTTACCAGGTGTGTATATATGCAACAGAGTGTGAGGGACACTGGGGGCAGACAGTGTGACCTTTCATACATACTCCTTCATACAGCCAATTAGCCTTCATACATGTCATCTGGGTGTTCTGTAGTACCACAGGCTCATACATACAGAGGAAGTTACTTGTGTACTGACACTAGATTCCCCACAAGCCTAGCCATTACTTTACCCCAACAGATTCACCTATCTTGTGAGCACCAGGTAGTCAAAGGGCCTTCACAGATCTGCATATTGTACACACATAGGCAACACACAATGTGTGCGATATTATAAAATGTGGAGTGTGGGCCACAACGTCTAGTAATGTGACAGCAGGACATAGCATACCCACGACAAGTGCAACACATATGACTTCCTCTGCTTTGCTACTATGACAGCTTCACTGTGTGACATTACCTTAGCTTGCGGTATTTCTCATAACATTAAGGTGCTTCTGATGTGCAATAACTACTCTGTGCTATCAGTACAGAACTGTATGACATGTTTCTTGTCCTCCACTCTTGGGACCTCTTTTCACTGTTTCATTTGTGGTCACAGGTTACACTATACATGCTATACATGGACTGGAACCTGCAGGGTGGTACAGACATACCTTTCAACTGTAGGTTCGTAGGTTCGTAGGTTAGTACTAGGCTAACTACCCTTGTGGGCCATTTCAAGCCTAGCCAATTTCCCCATGTGAGAATCAAACCCTGCACCTTGTCTTTGTAAGGTAAACACCTTAACCATTAAGCCATCCTCCCACCCATACATATCTCCACAGAATGTCCAGATTCATTTCTGGTCCATTTTCTCATAAACCTGTGTTTTTCTGGCAGATCATTGCCAGAACATTGTGGGTTGGTGTCAGAAAATAATGACAGACATTATGAGTTACAGATGTAATACCTTGCAGAATATCTATGCCAATGCAAAGCTTGTTATTCTACCACCTTAATAAGTTTGTAGGATCATTATATGAAAAGTGACCCTATTATGTTGCCTTTGTCACCCCATTATTCATTGCTTTGTAAACATTTCTTGCTCTATGAGCTTGGGAGGTATGAGTATAGATGATGGCCATACCTCTGACTTCTGCATATGTGTGCAGATAGTCCTGATGTCTGACACATAATTTTTTTACATCTGTCATAAATCTGAGGTTTTCTGGCCAAATTCTGGTAAAATCATGACAGGCTGACATTGTAGATTAATGACGGATATTGTCATGTAACGATACATACTCCTTGGAAGGTGCATTCAGTTGCATGACCTGTTCTGCTATCTATTTCCTATGTGTGTCAAAGCAATATGTGACTGGTGTGCTCAATGTTTGCTGTTTTCCCCAGCTTCCCATATTGCTTTAACCAGATGTCTTTCTTTGAGTGGTTGAGAGGTATGCTGGTACACACATACATACACACACACACACACACACACACACACACACACACACACACACACACACACACACACACACAATGATGACCTGCACCTGCTGATAGCCAAACCTGTACCTGCCCAGTTTTACAAACAATACTGCTAGATACATAACAGAAACACCACAGAGATAATGTAGTGTTGCAGTGTCTGCCACTACTATTCAAGTGGGTGACAATTGCAGGGGCTGTTAGGATTGCCAATGGGGGGTTCAGAGGCCCTCAACATGGTAGATGCACCTGTAACACACACACACACACACACACACACACACACACACACACACACACACACACACACACACACACACACTGCTGCATGGGACATGCATTGAAACACACATGCACACAGAGTTAACTATTTTCACATTAGATACCCCACCCCACCTATATATTTATGTGCAATGCACAGTGATATGATGACTGCATGCACCACAGTGCCGTTTTGTTAGAAACGGTGTAACTGTGCTTGTAAGGTGAATGACATCTGTAGGGGCTGCAACTAGGTTGGAAATGGGGGAGTTAACAGGGTGGAAGAGGCACAGAAGATGGTATAACCATTGCATACACATAGTAAAGACAGCCACAGGGGATATGCATACAGTAACACATACACAGTTGCCAATAGATTACTAACCCTACATATCCAATTGTATGTACTATAGTGCTTTGTACACATCACATGCACCACGGAGATTATATGCTAGGGACATAACTGACTACCTCTTAGAACAAGTCATCTTGGGACTGCCTTCATGGATGGTGGGATAAAACACCCAACATAGCAACCGGTCTCATGTATTGCTCTTATATACTTGGACAAGTGATAGAGTAACAGACTTTGTATCAGCATGATATTTCAGACAGATACGGTGTCTGATGCTGACATATCTGTCACTACGATAACTGTGACATGTTTTGCAATGACTACTTATAAATGCCCATTGTTAGTGGACACAGGCCACACATAGGTTGCAAACATCTGGATATTCCATATACATCTGTACAGATGACTGGTATGGCCTGGATAGTTTAACATGGCGCATGTAAGGCAGATATCATTAACTGCCTCCTTAAAGAAATGCCATAGGGAGTGTGTCAATAGGCCTTAAAAGGGTATAACTAACACACACAACAGACACAAGGGATATGCTTCACACATAGTACTATAGTTGCCCGTATTGGAATTAGATCCCTTACCTATCTAATTATTTGTATTATAGCATTACACAGTTATTACTCATCCCACAGAGCTTATAGGACTGAAGAGTGTCTACAGATACTTCTAAGGTGAATGGCATCAGCGGGCCTTGCAAAGAAGGGCAATGTGTAGTGTACTGGGTGGAACACACCTCAAAAAAGCATAGCACACACCACCAGGGATATGGTTCACACACCAAAACATACATTTAGCAGGACTGAGATTAGAACCCCTACCTACCTTGTTATTTGGACTACAGTGTTACGCAGTTATTGCTCACACTACAAACTTTATAGGGCTGATAGCTGTCCAAAGGTACCTCTAAGGTGAATGACATCAGCATCCCTTGTAAATTAGGGAAATGAGAAGTGTACTGGGTGAAACACACCTCAATATAGTTTAACCCCCCAGAGGATATGGTTCAGACACACACACACACACACACACACACACACACACACACACACACACACACACACACACACACACACACACACACACACACTTGCCAGAATTGAGTTTACAACCCCTAACCCCTACCTATGTAATTACTTGTACTACAATGTTACACAGTTATTGCACACACCATGGAGCTTATAGGGTTGAGGGCAGTCCAAATGTACTACTAATGTGAATGACATCAGCAGTCCTTCTAAAGTAGGGCAATGGGAAATGTATTGGGTGGGAAAGGCCTCAAAATACTTTGACCTACATACACACTTACAAACACTTATACACACACACATTAGCCAAAACTGAGATTAGAATGCCTACCTATCTAGTTATTTGTACTACATTGTTATGCAGTTATTGCACACCCCATGGAGGTTATAGGACTGAGGGCTATCGAAAGGTACTTCTAAGGTGAATGACATCAGCAGCCCTTGTAAAGTAGGGCAATGGGAAATGTACTGCATAAGAAAGGCCTCAAAACACTGTGCTCTACAAACGTGCACACTTACAAAGACTTATATGTGCACACACACATTAGCCAGCACTGAGATTAGATCCCTTACATATCTAGTTATTTATACTACAGTGTTATGCATTTATTGCATGCACCACAGAGCTTATAGGACTGAGAATTGCTCAAAGGCACTTCTATGGTGGATGACATCAGCAGCCCTTGTAAAGAGGGCAATGGGCAGTGTACTGAGTGGGAATGGCCTAAAAATCTTTACCCCACAAACACAATTATATTTGACAAGACTGAGGTTAGAATCCCTACCTATCTAGTTATTTGTTCTGTAAAGTTACACAGTTATAGGTTCATAGGTTCATACTAGGCTATCTGCCCTAGGGCATTTATAAGCCTAGCCAGAATGTGTTTGGCTTTCGCCACCCATTTTAAATTTATTTTGTATGCCCTTTTTCGAGGTTAGTATACTGTGCCTCTGTCTAACAGTGACAGAGAAGTGATACCCGGGGTAAACCTACGATCTCCCATCCACTCATCAAGATTCCTCTTGAATAGAGTCAATGAGGGACTCTGCCTAACCTGGACTGGGATTTTATTCCAGAGTGAAGGGAGCCTCTGGGTTATGAATCTGTCCCTCCAGCATGTCCTATTTATTTCAGTGCTGAGGTTCAAGTCTCTCGAACGCGTAGCTCGATGGGATTTGGATTTTCTGAGGTGCAGCATGTCCATTAATTCCGTGTTGGGCATGGCTTTATACGTCAGGCACAGATCACCTCTGAACAGGCGGCATGCCACTGAGTAGAGCTGGAGTTTCTTTAACCGGAGAGCATATGGCATCTGTTTGAGCCCTTTGATCCTCTTGGTGAGGTACTTTTGGGGTCTTTCCAGTTGCTGCAGGTGTCTTGTAAGGTACATCTCAAAAGGGGCATTGTACTCAATTATGGGCCTGATGAGGGATGAGTAAAGAGGCACGATGACCTCCCCTGATCTAGATTTGAATCCCTTCATGATTAGGTGGTCTATATAAAATGTTTTTCTAACCACTTTGGCCACGTGGTTGTCAAATGAGAGATTGCTATCAACTTGGGTCCCCAGGTCCCTAATTACTTCTTCTGTACTTAATGGATTACCACCTATGTGGTAATTTGTGGGCACTTTGTTTTTGCCAAAGGGGATGACTATACACTTTTTGGCATCTAGCTTGAGGCCATGGCTCTGGCACCAGTTGTCTGTTTCTATGAGGCCCTTTTGGAGGATGCTTGTGTCGGCTGGAGAGTCGATTATGGCACCCAGTTTGCAGTCATCTGCGAACTTGATCAGCCACAGTCCTTCCGTGTTGGCCTGTACCTCCAAAAAATATATATCGGACAAGAGAGGTCCCAGGACTGAGCCTTGTGGGATGCCACTTGTAACTGGTTTGGAGTCTGACATGGCTCCAGCAATTCTAACCATGTGGGTTCTGTCCTTGAGCCAGTTTGCAATCCATCTAGTGACATAGGGGTTTATATTTAAGCTGGTGAGCTTATCTATAATGCCCGAGTGGGGTATTGTATCGAAGGCTTTTGCGAGGTCCAGGTAGGCTGTGTGGACCACCTTCCCCTCGTCAATGGCCTTGGTCACTGTTTCAAAGAAATCAACCAGGTTTAAGAGGCAGGATCTGCCCTTAACAAAGCCGAACTGGGTAGGATCCAGTGTCTGTAGGTCCCCAATATCTTTATTTATGAGGTCCATGGTGATCCTTTCCATAGCTTTGCAGACCAAGCTAGTCAGGCTTATGGGGCAATAGTTTCCAGGATCCGTTGAGGCACCACCTTTATGGAGAGGGACCACTGTTGCTGTACGCCACTCTTTGGGCACATATCCTGTAGTAAGGCTGAGATTGAACAGTAGTTTTATGTTTGGGTTTAGCTCTTCTTGGAGTTCATGTAGGACGCAGGCCGGGACACCGTCTGGTCCCACTGATGCTGTGTTTTTTGCTTTGGAGAGGGCGGCTCTTACCTTAGCATCTGAGATGTCAGGAGGGCAGCACTCTGCTGGGATAGATATTTGCCCTTTTGGTGGGGAAGGGGGGTAGTTTGCGCTGAACCTGTCAGCTAGGATGTTGGCAATGTCTGTGGGTTCAGTGTATTTTTTGTCATTTTGGACTAATTCTGAGCATATCTGGGAATTCCAACCCAGGTTCCTAACATAACTAAAGAAAGCCTTGTGATTATCCTTAGTGTCCTGTGCAATTTTTCTCTCGAAGCTGGCCTTAGACAATTTTATGAGTGCCCGTAGTTTTCTGCTAATACTGACCAGTGATGCCTTCCCTTTTTGGGATTTTGCTCTATCATTTAGTAGCTTCCTCCTTCTATTGTATAGTTTGTTTATGGCTGGGGTCCACCAGACAGGACGTCTGCCTTTGGAGGATTGGGTCTTGGTTTTATTTGGGATTGCATGATCCATGCATTCCTGAAGGTGTTCATAGAATGCGTTTATAAAGGATTCTGCGGTCTGGGCCGTATTTTCCACAGGCCCGGGGGCTTTGAAGGATTCCACCTCAGTTTTGAGGAGTGTGAAATTTGCTTTAGAGAAGTTTTTCACTGTGGTTTTCTGGGCAGCGGGTGGGGTCGGGATGTGAATATCCAGTGAGATTAGTTTATGGTCTGATCTTACCAGTGAGGGATACACTTCTGGTCTGGAGTATAGAGTCCCCATGTTGGTGATGATCAGGTCCAGTATGTTTTCCCCTCTTGTGGGATTGGTAACAAGTTGTTCCATAGCATTTGAGTTTATAAATTCTAGGAACCTTTGGGCTAGGGTGTTGGAGCTAGAGTAATGCTCCCAGTCTATGTTTGGGTAGTTGAAGTCGCCCAATATATTGGTGTTTGGAGAGACCTTCATATTTTCCAGTGTTCTCAGGAAGGCCGAGTGGGGTTCCTGGGTTTGGGAGGGTGGTCTGTAGCAGGCTGTAAACTGGAAGGCAGTTTTACCCACTGTTAGTTGCACATGGATAGTCTCTGATGCTTCGTGCTTTGCCACCAACCTGGAAATGTGGGTATCTTTGATGAATATCGATACTCCCCTTCCTTTTGTGGTTCGGTCCAAGTTTTGGGGCCGAAAAGCATGGTATGAGGTTTAACCTGGTAGTGCTGGGGTGCTCTCGGGAGCCCTGAACCAGGTTTCTGTTACTGCACAGATATTGATGTTCTCCATGCTAAGGAGAGTTTCGAGTGCGTGCATATTGAGGTTTAGACTTCTGGCGTTGAGTAGCATTACTCTTAGTTTCTTATCCCTTGTGATACCTATGGAGGTGGGTTTGTCTTTTGAGCCTTGCCTAAAAAAGGCACTATGGGAGTAGCAAGAGCCTTTGCCAATATCTGAAAGCCCAGGGGTGACAGGTGCAAGCCGTCCCTAGCGAAGCATTGTGGCTTGTCGAGCATATCATCCCAAGCTGACAGGCATTGGATCCCCTTTGAATGACACCAGTCTTAAGCCAATTGTTGAAATTGATCATCTTGTCTTCATATTGTGGCATCATTCTTGGTGAGGGTAAGATGCTACTCAAGGTCAGGGTCATACCAGCCTGGGCTACATGCTCAGAGAGCTCCTTTATGTCTCTTTTCATGTAGTCCAGGGAGGTACGTCTCAGGTCATTCACACCAGCATGGACAATGACTGAGTCATATTTGTACTTGCCTTGGAGTGACCTGAGTGCTTGTGTTATGTGGCGGATCCTAGCGCCCGACAGGCTGCTCACCGTGACCCTCTCCTTGTTCAGCCTGGTGAGCGGGACATCAGTGTGCCTGACGATAGTCACCTATTACAAGTGTATCAGGTGTGTTGTTTAGTCTTAAGGGCTGTGACTGTTCGGCACACTGGCTTTGTGAGATATGAGTTGCACGTGTTTTGTTTTGGGGTAGCGGTTGCTTGGATGTCTGCTTTGGAGGTCTCTGCTGCTTAGGCAGATCTTTATTTAGAGCCTCCAAGTATGTTTTTGTGTGATTATGTGTTTGGTTTGCTGTCGTGGTAGGTCTATGTGAGACTGGAATTGTAGTGAGTGTGGTTTCCTTCTCCTCCTGACTGGTTATGCCAGTACTGAGTTAAGAGAGCTTAGCCTCCAGTTTGGCTATATGGTTGCATCTCTCACATGTGTTGGAATTTGTTGGGAGGAGGAGAGGGTTGTCTGTGTACATGAGGCAGTTGTAACATTGCCTCAAGATTCCCAGATTCACCAGCTGGACCGGAGAGGAGATTGACAACTGATCTTTGGACATGCTAGAATAATATTGGGAATTCCTTAATAATTGAAAACAAGGGCCAGTGGGGAGTGAGAGTGTAGTGATTTTAATTTTTAGTGCTGACTTATATAATTGCTTTAGTGAGCAAGTGCCAGGTAACTTATGTGTTACAGGTAACTTAAATGCAAAAACGACAAACAGTAACTTTCTTTCAAGTGAAACAAGGAAATAAGTACAGTAAGCAATGCAGATATCACTAGTTATCCACAGAAGCGCTGAGAAGCCACATATTAGGTGTAATTAGCGTTCCAGGGAAATAACAAGCAAACAAACAACAAGCATATAAACAAAGCTAGATTCAGCAGGCCTGGATCTAGTCTATGCTACAGCAAACAAGGTGTACCAATTTCAGTAAGATACAGTTCAAATATTCAGGCAATATAAACCTTTAACCAGAAATTCCCAGCTCAGAAGGGCAGAGTCCAGCCTCTTCTCCCACAAGAGTGCAAACCACGAACCTTCTTAATGTAAAATAACTGGCCTGAACCCAAGTGCTTAAACCAGAACTAATACACTTTAAGAATAACAGACACTGGGCTCTCAATCAGCAGTTCCCAACTTAGAAGGATGAAAGCTTCCTGTCCTGCCACCACAGTGCATGCCACAAACCTTCCTAATGTAAAACAACCGGTCTGAAGCCCAAGTGCTTAATCCAAAAGACTTAGAATGATAGCTGCACTTTAATCAAGTTACTACCAAGCAGTAATAAATACAATTGAATACTTTAGAGAATGCCTGGATTAGTGCTCAAGTTACACAAACAAAGCTAGATCCAGCAGGCCCGAATCCAGTCTATGCCACAGCAAACAAGGCGTACCAACTTCAGTAAGAAGCAGTTCAGATATGCATGCACTATAAGCCTTTAACCAGAAATTCCCAGCTCAGAAGGGCAGAGTCCAGCCTCTCCTCCCACAAGAGTGCAGACCACAAACCCTCTTAATGTAAAATAACTGGCCTGAAAGCCCAAGTGCTTAAACCAGAATTAATACACTTTTAGAATAACAGACACTGAGACCTCAATCAGCAGTTCCCAACCTAGAAGGATGTAAGCTACCTGTTCTGCCACTACAGTGCAGACCACAAACCCTCTCAGTGCAAAACAACTGGTCCGAAGCCCAAGTGTTTAAACCAAAAGGCTTAGAATGAGTTACACCAAGCAGTAATAAATACAATTGAGTACTTTTAAGATGATGCAAAAGTAAAAAAAATTAGGTAGAAACACAAGTACAGTAAAAGCAGATTAAATTTTTATTTTTATTTTTTTTTTTTTCTGAACAAGTGCTGAGATCAAAGAAACAGATTTGAGTGCTGAAACTAGAAAACTGGCTAGTTATAAGAAAAAAAAAAACTAAGCTAGAAGGCTTCCCTCCAACACAGAAGGGCTTGGGGGCTCAGAAGCCTACAAATAGTCTATACCACTTAAGAGGAAAGGCAGGAAACAAGCTTAATTTTTTTTCTGTTTCCCAGATGCTCTCTTTGTACACAGTAGGAGTGCTTGTTATCAGAATATGATCTCACTGCACTCAGTTGAGTGAGCAAATGAGATGGGCCTAGAAGGAGAATCCAAACATAAATTTACAAGAGGGGCGGGCAGTTGCAAGGCCACTAGGATTAACACCAAAACAAAAACAGAGAGGGTGGGTGGGACTAACTGAAGAGCAGAGTCAAAACTTCCAGTTCAGTTAATATTCCTTCCACACAGTGAAAATCAATTTAAATACTGTATTTTTTTGAAAAAAAAGTGCAGATAAAGGTACTTAAATTCTCTTATACGTCCAGTTGAATACAGCAAGATATTAGCCGGCCAAAGCTGAGGTTTTTAAGCAGAAAATATTTCACACTGTACCACTTAAATAGGCAAGGACAGGAAATCAAAGAATGTGGCTACCCCCACACCTGTAATTACTAGCAAATAACAAAATTCAGCAAACACTGACTAACTTCCAGTTCAGTTAATATTCCTTCCACACAGTTAAAATCAATTTAAATTCTGTATTTTCTTGAAAAAAAAGTGCAGATAAAGGTACTTAATTTCTCTTATACGTCCAGTTGAATACAACAAGATCTTAGCTGGCCAAAGCTGAGGTATTTAAGCAGAAAATATTTCACACTGTACCACTTAAATAGGCAAGGACAGGAAATCAAAGAATGTGGGTACCCCCACACCTGTAATTACTAGCAAATAACAAAATTCAGCAAACACTAACTAACTTCCAGTTCAGTTAATATTCCTTCCACAAAGTTAAAATCAATTTAAATACTGTATTTTCTTGAAATAAAAAAGTGCAGATAAAGGTACTTAAATTCTCTTATACGTCCAGTTGAATACAGCAAGATCTTAGCCGGCCAAAGCTGAGGTTTTTAAGCAGAAAATATTTCACACTGTACCACTTAAATAGGCAAGGACAGGAAATCAAAGAATGTGGCTACCCCCACACCTGTAATTACTAGCAAATAACAAAATTTAGCAAACACTGACTAACTTCCAGTTCAGTTAATATTCCTTCCACACAGTTAAAATCAATTTAAATACTGTATTTTCTTGAAAAAAAGTGCAGATAAAGGTACTTAAATTCTCTTATACGTCCAGTTGAATACAGCAAGATCTTAGCAGGCCAAAGCTGAGGATTTTAAGCAGAAAATATTTCACACTGTACCACTTAAATAGGCAAGGACAGGAAATCAAAGAATGTGGCTACCCCCACACCTGTAATTACTAGCAAATAACAAAATTCAGCAAACACTGACTAACTTCCAGTTCAGTTAATATTCCTGCCACACAGTTAAAATCAATTTAAATACTGTATTTTCTTGAAAAAAAAGTGCAGATAAAGGTACTTAAATTCTCTTATATGTCCAGTTGAATACAGCAAGATCTTAGCCGGCCAAAGCTGAGGTTCTTAAACAGAAAATATTTCACACTGTACCACTTAAATAGGCAAGGACAAGAAATCAAAGAATGTGGCTACCCCCACACCTGTAATTACTAGCAAATAACAAAATTCAGCAAACACTGACTAACTTCCAGTTCAGTTAATATTCCTGCCACACAGTTAAAATCAATTTAAATACTGTATTTTTTTGAAAAAAAAGTGCAGATAAAGGTACTTAAATTCTCTTATACGTCCAGTTGAATACAGCAAGATCTTAGCTGGCCAAAGCTGAGGTTTTTAAGCAGAAAATATTTCACACTGTACCACTTAAATAGGCAAGGACAGGAAATCAAAGAATGTGGCTACCCCCACACCTGTAATTACTAGCAAATAACAAAATTCAGCAAACACTGACTAACTTCCAGTTCAGTTAATATTCCTTCCACACAGTTAAAATCAATTTAAATACTGTATTTTCTTGAAAAAAAGTGCAGATAAAGGTACTTAAATTCTCTTATACGTCCAGTTGAATACAGCAAGATCTTAGCTGGCCAAAGCTGAGGTTTTTAAGCAGAAAATATTTCACACTGTACCACTTAAATAGGCAAGGACAGGAAATCAAAGAATGTGGCTACCCCCACACCTGTAATTACTAGCAAATAACAAAATTCAGCAAACACTGACTAACTTCCAGTTCAGTTAATATTCCTTCCACACAGTTAAAATCAATTTAAATACTGTATTTTCTTGAAAAAAAAAGTGCAGATAAAGGTACTTAAATTCTCTTAGTCGTCCAGTTGAATACAGCAAGATCTTAGCCGGCCAAAGCTGAGGTTTTTAAGCAGAAAATATTTCACACTGTACCACTTAAATAGGCAAGGACATGAAATCAAAGAATGTGGCTACCCCACACCTGTAATTACTAGCAAATAACAAAATTCAGCAAACACTGACTAACTTCCAGTTCAGTTAATATTCCTTCCACACAGTTAAAATCAATTTAAATACTGTATTTTCTTGAAAAAAAAGTGCAGATAAAGGTACTTAAATTCTCTTATACGTCCAGTTGAATACAGCAAGATCTTAGCAGGCCAAAGCTGAGGATTTTAAGCAGAAAATATTTCACACTGTACCACTTAAATAGGCAAGGACAGGAAATCAAAGAATGTTGCTACCCCCACACCTGTAATTACTAGCAAATAACAAAATTCAGCAAACACTGACTAACTTCCAGTTCAGTTAATATTCCTTCCACACAGTTAAAATCAATTTAAATACTGTATTTTCTTGAAAAAAAGTGCAGATAAAGGTACTTAAATTCTCTTATATGTCCAGTTGAATACAGCAAGATCTTAGCCGGCCAAAGCTGAGGTTTTTAAACAGAAAATATTTCACACTGTACCACTTAAATAGGCAAGGACAGGAAATCAAAGAATGTGGCTACCCCCACACCTGTAATTACTAGCAAATAACAAAATTCAGCAAACACTGACTAACTTCCAGTTCAGTTAATATTCCTGCCACACAGTTAAAATCAATTTAAATACTGTATTTTTTGAAAAAAAGTGCAGATAAAGGTACTTAAATTCTCTTATACGTCCAGTTGAATACAGCTAGTTCTTAGCCGGCCAAAGCTGAGGTTTTTAAGCAGAAAATATTTCACACTGTACCACATAAATAGGCAAGGACAGGAAATCAAAGAATGTGGCTATCCCCACACCTGTAATTACTAGCAAATAACAAAATTCAGCAAACACTGACTAACTTCCAGTTCAGTTAATATTCCTTCAACACAGTTAAAATTAATTTAAATACTGTATTTTTTTAAAAGAAAAGTGCAGGTAAAGGTACTTAAATTCTCTTATACGTCCAGTTGAATACAGCAAGATCTTAGCCGGCCAAAGCTGAGGTTTTAAGCAGAAAATATTTTACACTGTACCACTTAAATAGGCAAGGACAGGAAATCAAAGAATGTGGCTACCCCCACACCTGTAATTACTAGCAAATAACAAAATTCAGCAAACACTGACTAACTTCCAGTTCAGTTAATATTCCTTCCACACAGTTAAAATCAATTTAAATACTGTATTTTTTAAAAAAAAGTGCAGATAAAGGTACTTAAATTCTCTTATACGTCCAGTTGAATACAGCAAGATCTTAGCCGGCCAAAGCTGAGGTTTTAAGCAGAAAATATTTCACACTGTACCACTTAAATAGGCAAGGACAGGAAATCAAAGAATGTGGCTACCCCCACACCTGTAATTACTAGCAAATAACAAAATTCAGCAAACACTGACTAACTTCCAGTTCAGTTAATATTCCTGCCACACAGTTAAAATCAATTTAAATACTGTATTTTTTGAAAAAAAAGTGCAGATAAAGGTACTTAAATTCTCTTATACGTCCAGTTGAATACAGCAAGATCTTAGCTGGCCAAAGCTGAGGTTTTTAAGCAGAAAATATTTCACACTGTACCACTTAAATAGGCAAGGACAGGAAATCAAAGAATGTGGCTACCCCACACCTGTAATTACTAGCAAATAACAAAATTCAGCAAACACTGACTAACTTCCAGTTCAGTTAATATTCCTTCCACACAGTTAAAATCAATTTAAATACTGTATTTTCTTGAAAAAAAGTGCAGATAAAGGTACTTAAATTCTCTTATACGTCCAGTTGAATACAGCAAGATCTTAGCCGGCCAAAGCTGAGGTTTTTAAGCAGAAAATATTTCACACTGTACCACTTAAATAGGCAAGGACAGGAAATCAAAGAATGTGGCTACCCCCACACCTGTAATTACTAGCAAATAACAAAATTCAGCAAACACTGACTAACTTCCAGTTCAGTTAATATTCCTGCCACACAGTTAAAATCAATTTAAATACTGTATTTTCTTGAAAAAAAAAGTGCAGATAAAGGTACTTAAATTCTCTTATACGTCCAGTTGAATACAGCAAGATCTTAGCCGGCCAAAGCTGAGGTTTTTAAGCAGAAAATATTTCACACTGTACCACTTAAATAGGCAAGGACAGGAAATCAAAGAATGTGGCTACCCCCACACCTGTAATTACTAGCAAATAACAAAATTCAGCAAACACTGACTAACTTCCAGTTCAGTTAATATTCCTTCCACACAGTTAAAATCAATTTAAATACTGTATTTTCTTGAAAAAAAAAGTGCAGATAAAGGTACTTAAATTCTCTTATACGTCCAGTTGAATACAGCAAGATCTTAGCCGGCCAAAGCTGAGGTTTTTAAGCAGAAAATATTTCACACTGTACCACTTAAATAGGCAAGGACAGGAAATCAAAGAATGTGGCTACCCCCACACCTGTAATTACTAGCAAATAACAAAATTCAGCAAACACTGACTAACTTCCAGTTCAGTTAATATTCCTGCCACACAGTTAAAATCAATTTAAATACTGTATTTTTTGAAAAAAAAGTGCAGATAAAGGTACTTAAATTCTCTTATACGTCCAGTTGAATACAGCAAGATCTTAGCCGGCCAAAGCTGAGGTTTTAAGCAGAAAATATTTCACACTGTACCACTTAAATAGGCAAGGACAGGAAATCAAAGAATGTGGCTACCCCCACACCTGTAATTACTAGCAAATAACAAAATTCAGCAAACACTGACTAACTTCCAGTTCAGTTAATATTCCTTCCACACAGTTAAAATCAATTTAAATACTGTATTTTTTTGAAAAAAAAGTGCAGATAAAGGTACTTAAATTCTCTTATATGTCCAGTTGAATACAGCAAGATCTTAGCCGGCCAAAGCTGAGGATTTAAGCAGAAAATATTTTACACTGTACCACTTAAATAGGCAAGGACAGGAAATCAAAGAATGTGGCTACCCCCACACCTGTAATTACTAGCAAATAACAAAATTCAGCAAACACTGACTAACTTCCAGTTCAGTTAATATTCCTGCAACACAGTTAAAATCAATTTAAATACTGTATTTTTTGAAAAAAAAGTGCAGATAAAGGTACTTAAATTCTCTTATACGTCCAGTTGAATACAGCAAGATCTTAGCTGGCCAAAGCTGAGGTTTTTAAGCAGAAAATATTTCACACTGTACCACTTAAATAGGCAAGGACAGGAAATCAAAGAATGTGGCTACCCCCACACCTGTAATTACTAGCAAATAACAAAATTCAGCAAACACTGACTAACTTCCAGTTCAGTTAATATTCCTGCAACACAGTTAAAATCAATTTAAATACTGTATTTTTTTGAAAAAAAGTGCAGATAAAGGTACTTAAATTCTCTTATACGTCCAGTTGAATACAGCAAGATCTTAGCCGGCCAAAGCTGAGGTTTTTAAGCAGAAAATATTTCACACTGTACCACTTAAATAGGCAAGGACAGGAAATCAAAGAATGTGGCTACCCCACACCTGTAATTACTAGCAAATAACAAAATTCAGCAAACACTGACTAACTTCCAGTTCAGTTAATATTCCTTCAACACAGTTAAAATCAATTTAAATACTGTATTTTTTGAAAAAAAGTGCAGATAAAGGTACTTAAATTCTCTTATACGTCCAGTTGAATACAGCAAGTTCTTAGCCGGCCAAAGCTGAGGTTTTTAAGCAGAAAATATTTCACACTGTACCACTTAAATAGGCAAGGACAGGAAATCAAAGAATGTGGCTACCCCCACACCTGTAATTACTAGCAAATAACAAAATTCAGCAAACACTGACTAACTTCCAGTTCAGTTAATATTCCTGCCACACAGTTAAAATCAATTTAAATACTGTATTTTTTGAAAAAAAGTGCAGATAAAGGTACTTAAATTCTCTTATACGTCCAGTTGAATACAGCAAGATCTTAGCCGGCCAAAGCTGAGGTTTTTAAGCAGAAAATATTTCACACTGTACCACTTAAATAGGCAAGGACAGGAAATCAAAGAATGTGGCTACCCCCACACCTGTAATTACTAGCAAATAACAAAATTCAGCAAACACTGACTAACTTCCAGTTCAGTTAATATTCCTTCAACACAGTTAAAATCAATTTAAATACTGTATTTTTTGAAAAAAAAAGTGCAGATAAAGGTACTTAAATTCTCTTATACGTCCAGTTGAATACAGCAAGATCTTAGCTGGCCAAAGCTGAGGTTTTAAGCAGAAAATATTTCACACTGTACCACTTAAATAGGCAAAGGACAGGAATCAAAAGAATGTGACTACACCCACACCTGTATTTACTAGCAAATAACAAATTTCAACTTCCAAGGTTTCAAGCCGAAAATATTTCACACTGTACCACTTAAATAGGCAAGGACAGGAAATCAAAGAATGTGGCTACCCCCACACCTGTAATTACTAGCAAATAACAAAATTCAGCAAACACTGACTTCCAGTTCAGTTAATATTCCTTCCACACAGTTAAAATCAATTTAAATACTGTATTTTTTGAAAAAAAAAGTGCAGATAAAGGTACTTAAATTCTCTTATACGTCCAGTTGAATACAGCAAGATCTTAGCCGGCCAAAGCTGAGGTTTTTAAGCAGAAAATATTTCACACTGTACCACTTAAATAGGCAAGGACAGGAAATCAAAGAATGTGGCTACCCCCACACCTGTAATTACTAGCAAATAACAAAATTCAGCAAACACTGACTAACTTCCAGTTCAGTTAATATTCCTGCAACACAGTTAAAATCAATTTAAATACTGTATTTTTTGAAAAAAAAGTGCAGATAAAGGTACTTAAATTCTCTTATACGTCCAGTTGAATACAGCAAGTTCTTAGCCGGCCAAAGCTGAGGTTTAAAGCAGAAAATATTTCACACTGTACCACTTAAATAGGCAAGGACAGGAAATCAAAGAATGTGGCTACCCCCACACCTGTAATTACTAGCAAATAACAAAATTCAGCAAACACTGACTAACTTCCAGTTCAGTTAATATTCCTGCAACACAGTTAAAATCAATTTAAATACTGTATTTTTTGAAAAAAAGTGCAGATAAAGGTACTTAAATTCTCTTATATGTCCAGTTGAATACAGCAAGTTCTTAGCCGGCCAAAGCTGAGGTTTTTAAGCAGAAAATATTTCACACTGTACCACTTAAATAGGCAAGGACAGGAAATCAAAGAATGTGGCTACCCCCACACCTGTAATTACTAGCAAATAACAAAATTCAGCAAACACTGACTAACTTCCAGTTCAGTTAATATTCCTGCAACACAGTTAAAATCAATTTAAATACTGTATTTTTTGAAAAAAAAAGTGCAGATAAAGGTACTTAAATTCTCTTATACGTCCAGTTGAATACAGCAAGATCTTAGCCGGCCAAAGCTGAGGTTTTTAAGCAGAAAATATTTCACACTGTACCACTTAAATAGGCAAGGACAGGAAATCAAAGAATGTGGCTACCCCACACCTGTAATTACTAGCAAATAACAAAATTCAGCAAACACTGACTAACTTCCAGTTCAGTTAATATTCCTGCAACACAGTTAAAATCAATTTAAATACTGTATTTTTTGAAAAAAAAGTGCAGATAAAGGTACTTAAATTCTCTTATACGTCCAGTTGAATACAGCAAGTTCTTAGCTGGCCAAAGCTGAGGTTTTTAAGCAGAAAATATTTCACACTGTACCACTTAAATAGGCAAGGACAGGAAATCAAAGAATGTGGCTACCCCCACACCTGTAATTACTAGCAAATAACAAAATTCAGCAAACACTGACTAACTTCCAGTTCAGTTAATATTCCTTCAACACAGTTAAAATCAATTTAAATACTGTATTTTTTGAAAAAAAAGTGCAGATAAAGGTACTTAAATTCTCTTATACGTCCAGTTGAATACAGCAAGTTCTTAGCCGGCCAAAGCTGAGGTTTTTAAGCAGAAAATATTTCACACTGTACCACTTAAATAGGCAAGGACAGGAAATCAAAGAATGTGGCTACCCCCACACCTGTAATTACTAGCAAATAACAAAATTCAGCAAACACTGACTAACTTCCAGTTCAGTTAATATTCCTTCCACACAGTTAAAATCAATTTAAATACTGTATTTTTTTGAAAAAAAGTGCAGATAAAGGTACTTAAATTCTCTTATACGTCCAGTTGAATACAGCAAGTTCTTAGCCGGCCAAAGCTGAGGTTTTTAAGCAGAAAATATTTCACACTGTACCACTTAAATAGGCAAGGACAGGAAATCAAAGAATGTGCCACACCTGTAATTACTAGCAAATAACAAAATTCAGCAAACACTGACTAACTTCCAGTTCAGTTAATATTCCTGCAACACAGTTAAAATCAATTTAAATACTGTATTTTTTGAAAAAAAAGTGCAGATAAAGGTACTTAAATTCTCTTATACGTCCAGTTGAATACAGCAAGTTCTTAGCCGGCCAAAGCTGAGGTTTTAAGCAGAAAATATTTCACACTGTACCACTTAAATAGGCAAGGACAGGAAATCAAAGAATGTGGCTACCCCCACACCTGTAATTACTAGCAAATAACAAAATTCAGCAAACACTGACTAACTTCCAGTTCAGTTAATATTCCTGCAACACAGTTAAAATCAATTTAAATACTGTATTTTTTGAAAAAAAAGTGCAGATAAAGGTACTTAAATTCTCTTATACGTCCAGTTGAATACAGCAAGATCTTAGCCGGCCAAAGCTGAGGTTTTTAAGCAGAAAATATTTCACACTGTACCACTTAAATAGGCAAGGACAGGAAATCAAAGAATGTGGCTACCCCCACACCTGTAATTACTAGCAAATAACAAAATTCAGCAAACACTGACTAACTTCCAGTTCAGTTAATATTCCTGCAACACAGTTAAAATCAATTTAAATACTGTATTTTTTTGAAAAAAAGTGCAGATAAAGGTACTTAAATTCTCTTATACGTCCAGTTGAATACAGCAAGATCTTAGCCGGCCAAAGCTGAGGTTTTTAAGCAGAAAATATTTCACACTGTACCACTTAAATAGGCAAGGACAGGAAATCAAAGAATGTGGCTACCCCCACACCTGTAATTACTAGCAAATAACAAAATTCAGCAAACACTGACTAACTTCCAGTTCAGTTAATATTCCTGCCACACAGTTAAAATCAATTTAAATACTGTATTTTTTGAAAAAAAGTGCAGATAAAGGTACTTAAATTCTCTTATACGTCCAGTTGAATACAGCAAGATCTTAGCTGGCCAAAGCTGAGGTTTTAAGCAGAAAATATTTCACACTGTACCACTTAAATAGGCAAGGACAGGAAATCAAAGAATGTGGCTACCCCCACACCTGTAATTACTAGCAAATAACAAAATTCAGCAAACACTGACTAACTTCCAGTTCAGTTAATATTCCTTCCACACAGTTAAAATCAATTTAAATACTGTATTTTTTGAAAAAAAAGTGCAGATAAAGGTACTTAAATTCTCTTATACGTCCAGTTGAATACAGCAAGATCTTAGCCGGCCAAAGCTGAGGTTTTTAAGCAGAAAATATTTCACACTGTACCACTTAAATAGGCAAGGACAGGAAATCAAAGAATGTGGCTACCCCCACACCTGTAATTACTAGCAAATAACAAAATTCAGCAAACACTGACTAACTTCCAGTTCAGTTAATATTCCTTCCACACAGTTAAAATCAATTTAAATACTGTATTTTTTTGAAAAAAAAGTGCAGATAAAGGTACTTAAATTCTCTTATACGTCCAGTTGAATACAGCAAGATCTTAGCCGGCCAAAGCTGAGGTTTTTAAGCAGAAAATATTTCACACTGTACCACTTAAATAGGCAAGGACAGGAAATCAAAGAATGTGGCTACCCCCACACCTGTAATTACTAGCAAATAACAAAATTCAGCAAACACTGACTAACTTCCAGTTCAGTTAATATTCCTGCAACACAGTTAAAATCAATTTAAATACTGTATTTTTTGAAAAAAAAGTGCAGATAAAGGTACTTAAATTCTCTTATATGTCCAGTTGAATACAGCAAGATCTTAGCCGGCCAAAGCTGAGGATTTAAGCAGAAAATATTTCACACTGTACCACTTAAATAGGCAAGGACAGGAAATCAAAGAATGTGGCTACCCCCACACCTGTAATTACTAGCAAATAACAAAATTCAGCAAACACTGACTAACTTCCAGTTCAGTTAATATTCCTGCAACACAGTTAAAATCAATTTAAATACTGTATTTTTTTGAAAAAAAGTGCAGATAAATGTACTTAAATTCTCTTATACGTCCAGTTCAATACAGCAAGATCTTAGCCGTCCAAAGCTGAGGATTTTAAGCAGAAAATATTTCACACTGTACCACTTAAATAGGCAAGGACAGGAAATCAAAGAATGTGGCTACCCCACACCTGTAATTACTAGCAAATAACAAAATTCAGCAAACACTGACTAACTTCCAGTTCAGTTAATATTCCTGCAACACAGTTAAAATCAATTTAAATACTGTATTTTTTTGAAAAAAAAGTGCAGATAAAGGTACTTAAATTCTCTTATACGTCCAGTTGAATACAGCAAGATCTTAGCTGGCCAAAGCTGAGGTTTTAAGCAGAAAATATTTCACACTGTACCACTTAAATAGGCAAGGACAGGAAATCAAAGAATGTGGCTACCCCCACACCTGTAATTACTAGCAAATAACAAAATTCAGCAAACACTGACTAACTTCCAGTTCAGTTAATATTCCTGCAACACAGTTAAAATCAATTTAAATACTGTATTTTCTTGAAAAAAAGTGCAGATAAAGGTACTTAAATTCTCTTATACGTCCAGTTGAATACAGCAAGATCTTAGCCGGCCAAAGCTGAGGTTTTAAGCAGAAAATATTTCACACTGTACCACTTAAATAGGCAAGGACAGGAAATCAAAGAATGTGGCTATCCCCACACCTGTAATTACTAGCAAATAACAAAATTCAGCAAACACTGACTAACTTCCAGTTCAGTTAATATTCCTTCCACACAGTTAAAATCAATTTAAATACTGTATTTTTTTGAAAAAAAGTGCAGATAAAGGTACATAATTGTCTTATACACATCCAGTTGAATACAGCAAGATCTTCTTAGCCAAAGCTGAGGTTTCTAAGCAGAAAATATTTCACACTGTACCACTTAAATAGGCAAGGACAGGAAATCAAAGAATGTGGCTACCCCCACACCTGTAATTACTAGCAAATAACAAAATTCAGCAAACACTGACTAACTTCCAGTTCAGTTAATATTCCTTCCACACAGTTAAAATCAATTTAAATACTGTATTTTCTTGCAAAAAAAGTGCAGATAAAGGTACTTAAATTCTCTTATATGTCCAGTTGAATACAGCAAGATCTTAGCCGGCCAAAGCTGAGGATTTAAGCAGAAAATATTTTACACTGTACCATTTAAATAGGCAAGGACAGGAAATCAAAGAATGTGGCTACCCCCACACCTGTAATTACTAGCAAATAACAAAATTCAGCAAACACTGACTAACTTCCAGTTCAGTTAATATTCCTTCCACACAGTTAAAATCAATTTAAATACTGTATTTTCTTGAAAAAAAAAGTGCAGATAAAGGTACATAAATTTTCTTATACGTCCAGTTGAATACAGTAAGATCTTAGCCGGCCAAAGCTGAGGTTTTTAAACAGAAAATATTTCACACTGTACCACTTAAATAGGCAAGGACAGGAAATCAAAGAATGTGGCTACCCCCACACCTGTAATTACTAGCAAATAACAAAATTCAGCAAACACTGACTAACTTCCAGTTCAGTTAATATTCCTTCCACACAGTTAAAATCAATTTAAATACTGTATTTTTTTGAAAAAAAAAGTGCAGATAAAGGTACTTAAATTCTCTTATACGTCCAGTTGAATACAGCAAGATCTTAGCTGGCCAAAGCTGAGGTTTTTAAGCAGAAAATATTTCACACTGTACCACTTAAATAGGCAAGGACAGGAAATCAAAGAATGTGGCTACCCCCACACCTGTAATTACTAGCAAATAACAAAATTCAGCAAACACTGACTAACTTCCAGTTCAGTTAATATTCCTGCCACACAGTTAAAATCAATTTAAATACTGTATTTTTTTGAAAAAAAGTGCAGATAAAGGTACTTAAATTCTCTTATACGTCCAGTTGAATACAGCAAGATCTTAGCCGGCCAAAGCTGAGGTTTTAAGCAGAAAATATTTCACACTGTACCACTTAAATAGGCAAGGACAGGAAATCAAAGAATGTGGCTACCCCACACCTGTAATTACTAGCAAATAACAAAATTCAGCAAACACTGACTAACTTCCAGTTCAGTTAATATTCCTTCCACACAGTTAAAATCAATTTAAATACTGTATTTTTTTGAAAAAAAGTGCAGATAAAGGTACTTAAATTCTCTTATACGTCCAGTTGAATACAGCAAGATCTTAGCCGGCCAAAGCTGAGGATTTTAAGCAGAAAATATTTCACACTGTACCACTTAAATAGGCAAGGACAGGAAATCAAAGAATGTGGCTACCCCCACACCTGTAATTACTAGCAAATAACAAAATTCAGCAAACACTGACTAACTTCCAGTTCAGTTAATATTCCTTCCACACAGTTAAAATCAATTTAAATACTGTATTTTTTGAAAAAAAAAGTGCAGATAAAGGTACATAAATTCTCTTATACGTCCAGTTGAATACAGCAAGTTCTTAGCCGGCCAAAGCTGAGGTTTTTAAACAGAAAATATTTCACACTGTACCACTTAAATAGGCAAGGACAGGAAATCAAAGAATGTGGCTACCCCCACACCTGTAATTACTAGCAAATAACAAAATTCAGCAAACACTGACTAACTTCCAGTTCAGTTAATATTCCTTCCACACAGTTAAAATCAATTTAAATACAGTATTTTCTTGAAAAAAACGTGCAGATAAAGGTACTTAAATTCTCTTATACGTCCAGTTGAATACAGCAAGATCTTAGCTGGCCAAAGCTGAGGTTTTTAAGCAGAAAATATTTCACACTGTACCACTTAAATAGGCAAGGACAGGAAATCAAAGAATGTGGCTACCCCCACACCTGTAATTACTAGCAAATAACAAAATTCAGCAAACACTGACTAACTTCCAGTTCAGTTAATATTCCTTCCACACAGTTAAAATCAATTTAAATACTGTATTTTCTTGAAAAAAAAGTGCAGATAAAGGTACTTAAATTCTCTTATACGTCCAGTTGAATACAGCAAGATCTTAGCCGGCCAAAGCTGAGGTTTTTAAGCAGAAAATATTTCACACTGTACCACTTAAATAGGCAAGGACAGGAAATCAAAGAATGTGGCTACCCCCACACCTGTAATTACTAGCAAATAACAAAATTCAGCAAACACTGACTAACTTCCAGTTCAGTTAATATTCCTTCCACACAGTTAAAATCAATTTAAATACTGTATATTTTTGAAAAAAAAGTGCAGATAAAGGTACTTAAATTCTCTTATACGTCCAGTTGAATACAGCAAGATCTTAGCCAGCCAAAGCTGAGGTTTTTAAGCAGAAAATATTTCACACTGTACCACTTAAATAGGCAAGGACAGGAAATCAAAGAATGTGGCTACCCCCACACCTGTAATTACTAGCAAATAACAAAATTCAGCAAACACTGACTAACTTCCAGTTCAGTTAATATTCCTTCCACACAGTTAAAATCAATTTAAATACTGTATTTTCTTGAAGCAAAAAGTGCAGGTAAAGGTACTTAAATTCTCTTATACGTCCAGTTGAATACAGCAAGTTCTTAGCCTGCCAAAGCTGAGGTTTTTAAGCAGAAAATATTTCACACTGTACCACTTAAATAGGCAAGGATGGGAAATCAAAGAATGTGGCTACCCCCACTCCTGTAATTACTAGCAAATAACAAAATTCAGCAAACACTGACTAACTTCCAGTTCACTTAATATTCCTTCCACACAGTTAAAATCAATTTAAATACTGTATTTTTGGGGAAAAAAAAGTCCAGATAAAGGTACTTAAATTCTCTTATACGTCCAGTTGAATACAGCAAGTTCTTAGCCGGCCAAAGCTGAGGTTTTTAAGCAGAAAATATTTCACACTGTACCACTTAAATAGGCAAGGACAGGAAATCAAAGAATGTGGCTACCCCCACACCTGTAATTACTAGCAAATAACAAAATTTAGCAAACGATGACTAACTTCCAGTTCAGTTAATATTCCTTCCACACAGTTAAAATCAATTTAAATACTGTATTTTTTTGAAAAAAAAAGTGCAGATAAAGGTACTTAAATTCTCTTATACGTCCAGTTGAATACAGCAAGTTCTTAGCCGGCCAAAGCTGAGGTTTTTAAGTCTAGCTTTATAGGGGCGCACATGCTACAGAGCATATAGGGCTGACAAGTGTCCAAAGGTACTTATAAGGTGAATGACATCAGCAGGCCTTGTAAAGTAGGGCACTGGGTAGTCTACTGGATGGAAATTGCCTAAACGTCTGTAACCTACAAACACACAAACACACACACGCACACACACACACACACACACACACACACACACACACACACACACACACACACACACACACACACACACACACACACATACACACACACACACACACTCTTGGCAGGGCTGAGGTTAGAGCCCCTATATAGCTAGTTATCTGTACTACAGTGTTACACAATTATTGCACGTGCCACAGAACTTATAGGGCTGGAAAGTGTCCAACTGTACTTCTAAGGTGAATGACATCAGCAGATCTTGTACAGTTGAGCCTTATTATGTGCATTGAGAGGGTAAGGCCTCATAATACTTTAACCTACAAACACACACACACACACACACACAGACACACACACACACACACACACACACACACACACACACACACACACACACACACAAAGGCGGACAATGTGATATTGCAACTCCTTACCTCAGTACTATTTCACAAATGGGCTCACCTTCATGCTGGCACATGTGACTGGTTACACCTGGTATGCAACTGTCCACAGCAGGACATTAATCTATATCTTTCAGGGTATCCCTGTCTATGACTCACTCTATGTGTGTGTCTCCCTGTGTGTCTCTCTCTATCACTGTCTCTCTCTTCTCCATGTATATGTGTGTGTATGCTTGAAATATTGTTCTATGTTGCCCATATATATGTCTGTGTATCACACACAACAGATGCAGATACATCACATATGGGCCACCTACAGCTAGCTGAGGGTACTTCTGTCTGACGGGTGTGGGTAGAGACAGTTAAGGTGTACATAGCTGTCTGTATGCAAAGACATCTATGCACAATACAGTTATATACTCCGATGTGGGTTTAGACATGGGCTGCTAAGTGTATGAGCATGCCCAGTATGACCTTCTATAGTAAGAGTGGGACTCCATTCCAGAGATAGTTGTACTCTGGTACGGTGTTTTGTGTGCTACAGCAATACCTGTCAACCTGTTAGTGCAAGAAATATGGAGATAGCCTGACAAAATGGGGGGACAATGGCCCAAATATAGGGAGATACTGTAAATATTGCTCTTATTAATGTAGAAAGATGCTAGATTAACAGGGTTTGTTTTAGCAGACATATTCTGACATATATGTCATCTGACACTGAAATGTATTGTATCATTACTTAATGACAGATATCCTCAAATCATCACAGTGATTTCCCTGGGATATACAAGATGCAGGATGCACAAACCGAAATTGTGAGCAAAATTATAGACTTTCTTGCCCAATCCGGCCAGTTGAGAGGTGTGGCTACAGCTGATTGGCTGATAAAGCTGTGTAGATAGTCCAGCATTTCAGTGATATACTGGCTGGGGTTCTCCTGGTTGTGTGGTATTCTTCTTAACTGATAAGCGATATCCTGATGTGGGTACAAAGTGCATTCTACTGAGCAGAGATGTCGACTATATGTGTGGTATATGTCACATAGCACTGTGATTTCCAGCAATGTCAGTGTCATAGCAGTACAGAGTAATGTGGTGAACCACTGACAGACATTTGTTTATAGGTTGATAGGTTGATATGAGGTTACTAGGCTATTGGGCCTGAAGCCCTTATAACCCTCGCAGAGGAGAGTGTAACCAATGTTAAGACATGTCAGCACCCAGAGCCCCCCCCCCCCCGTCCAGCAGGGACATAGGTGGAGTCACAGGACTGTATTGTCTATTTCTCATGTGCTTATACAGTGAGCACTTCACAAGGGGTTTGAGGCACTCAGCTTGATGTGGACAGGGAGTGTAGTCCACAGATGGGGGAGTCTGGAGGACACATATCTGTCACCAACAAGCCCTGTTGATATCACAGACCAGGTTGATGGTGCACCTACAGGTTGGTCAAGTGAGCCTTGCCTTCCAGATGTAAGACTGTCCCATCATGGCAGGGTCTGAATTCCTTTTGTATGCCAGACAGAGGTCACCTCTGAGGAGTCTGTCTGGAACTGAATAGAGGGACAGTGCTGTCAATCTATCTGTGTAGGGTAGGTGTTTGGGGTCCTGGAATCTCCTAGTGAGGAACCTCCATGGTATCTCCAGCTGCTGCATGTGCTTTGTGAGGTACATGCTGAGTGGGACATTGTACAAAATAATTGGCCTTATAAGCTTGGAATACATGGATTGTGTGACCTCTTTGTCCCTGAATGAGATACCCTTACTTTTGAGTTGGCCCATCTATGAAGCTTTCTGTACAATGGAAGCGACATGCTGCACAAACTTCCGGTTGCTATCAACCTGAGTGGCCAAATGCCTCAGTACTGATTGTGTATGTCAGACATTGCTGTTAATGTGATACTATGTGGGGACGTCAGTCACCCTGACGGGGATGATGCTGCATCTGCAGGCATTCAGCCTGAGGCCATGTTTCTGGCAGCAGTCATTTTCTTTTGTGAGACCCTGTTGTGGGACATCCACATCTCTTTGGGTATTGATGACTGCTCTCAGCTCGCAATCATCTGGCAAGTTGGTCAGCCATAGGTCAGTGTTTTTGCCCTGCACCTCAGGGAAGTATATGCCATATACCAGATGCCCCCAGACCAATCCCTGTGGTATACTACTCATTGCAAGTGTACTGCTTGGGTTGGCTACCCCTATTATGA
This sequence comes from Protopterus annectens, assembly GCF_019279795.1. Lineage (NCBI taxonomy): Eukaryota > Metazoa > Chordata > Ceratodontiformes > Protopteridae > Protopterus > Protopterus annectens. Next base: position 1,526,267,314 of record NC_056728.1, on the reverse strand, counting down.
TCATGTGGGTTCTATCAATGAACCAGTTTGCTACCCATCTGGTAACATATGGATTGCTGCCTGTTTGACAGGGCTCATGTACTATGACCAAGTGGGGAATAGTATGTAGGCTTGGGCTAAGTCAAGGTGGCCAGAGTGCGCCAACTTTCCCTCATCCATGCCTTTGTTGGCTGTCTCAGGGATGTCATCCAGAGTTCACTGACATACCTCCCCTTGGGTAAGGCAGACTTTGTGGGATCAAGTATTTGGAGTTTGCCAATGTCTCTGTTAATGAGGTCCATGATGATCCATTGCATGGCTTTGCAGATAAGGCTAGTTTGGCTGATGAGTTTTTAATTTCCCAGATCGGTGAACACTCCACCTTTGTACACAGGGCTGAGAGTGGCTGTCTGTCACTCGGCTGTGACAAGGGCAGTACTCAGGCTTTGGTTGTGTAGGGTGTATACTGATGCTGCCAGTGCATGCCTGGGTTCTTGTAGGTTGCAGGCTAGGATGTATTCAGGTCCTATGGCGACTGTCTTCTTGGCTTTGAGAGGACAGTGATGCCCTGTTCCCTAGTAATAATGGTTGGGTGGTCAGGTACTGGGGATGTCCTGCTTTCCTGATGGGGGGCAGAGGAGAGACATTGACACTGAATCTGTCAGCCAGTAGATTGGCTATATCTACAGCATTTGTGTATGCAGTATCCTTGACCACCAGTTCTGCACAGATCTAGGAGCTTCCTTTGGGAATGCAGACATATGTGAGGAAGGCCTTATGACTGTCTGTCTTAGATGTGGGCAATTTGGACTTAGAGATGCCTTTAGATGATTTCAGTGGTGCTCTTATTTGTTTGTTCAGGCTATGGGTGATTACTTCCATTGTGCACCTGTTCCTTCTCGGGCCTGGACAGCAATGCCATCCTTTTGTTACATAGTTCCTTTATTGCAATGTTTGCAGACTAAGTTACTCTCCCTTGTGGACGATGATGTTGTCCTGTAAGGTATTCCTAATTCCATGCATCTGTATATATATGCAGGTATAGTACTTTTGTGTACATTTGCATTGATGACTGTTCCTCCAGTGGGGTAGGGGGCTGTTCAGCTTTTTATACCATCCCTCTGGTGGTTGTGCTTAGTTTAGGAGACATTTTCATTTTACCATGGCTAGAGGGGGGTCAGGAGAGCTGGTGATATTGAACGTGACAGTTTTTTTGCCAGATCTTGCCAAGGAGAATTATACAATAGGGGGTGCTGCAGTGGTTAATCATGTTGATTACTGCCAAGTCCAACATATGTATCACATCTTGTGGGGGTATCAAGTAGCTGTCCTAAAGATTTAGCATTGATATGATGGGGGAATCTCTGTGCATTTCTGTTCTGGCATAGTTAGTTTTCCAATCAGTGGTTGGGTAATATAAGTCAGCCAGGATCAGGGTAACAGGTTGAATCTTGATAGATTTGTATATGGCCAGATATGTGGGTTGGGTATCCTGAGTCAGATATGTTTGTCAGTAGCTACCTATACTTTGCATAGCGGTCTTGTCATCAGTTGACTGCACTTGAGTGTCTTTTGTATGGCAGACTGTTTGACAAGCATGGAGGTGTGTGTTTAATATATCTTTATATTCCACCTCCTTTGGCTTTGCTGTGCGCATTTTGAAGTCTGGGTGTGTGATAAGATGAGTGATCAGGTAAGAATGGGTGGCTGCCCAGAGATGTGGCCCAGGTTTCTGTGAGTGCACAAATGTCACCATCTGCCAGGGTTATAAATGCTTGCAATAAGTGCATTTTCACTCCTAGCATTTAGCAGCATGGCCTTACTTCACATTTTGTTGAGTGTTATAGGTTGGTAGTATTGACCACATGACTTTCCCTAAAAAGGAACTATAGGGGAGGCAAGGACCTTTGCCAGAGGCCTGAAGGCCAAATGAGATAGATGCAGGCCTTCTCTAGCAAAGCAGCGTGGTCTGTCGGTCATACGTTCCCAGGCTGCCAGGCAGGGATCTCCCTGGGATGACACCAGTAATTAAGCCAATTGTTACTGACAATCATTTTGTTTGTACTGAGCCTTCATTCCAAGTGACAGTGGAATGCTGCTTAAGGCTAGGGACATACCTGCATGGGACACATATTCAGCAAGCTGAATCATGTCTGTCTTCCTATAGTCCAGAGAGGTACATCTGACATGGTTCACACCGCCATAAACTAGGCCAGAGTGATGACAGGACCTGCTGTGGAGTGACCTGAGTGCATGTGTGATCTGGCGGATTCTGGTACCTGACAGACAAGTAAGCATGACTTTCTCCTTATTCAGCCTGGTGAGAGGCACATCTGTGTGTGTCAAGATGGAGTCTCCAATGACTAATATGTTGGATTTATGGTAAGGCCTTAGTGGCTGCGAGACACTGGTGTGTGGACTATGCATATTCTATGGTGTGTAGGTTTGTAGAGTTTTCATGTGTTTTTGCTCTCTGAGGTGTCCTTTGTTTATGTTTTTGTTTTGTTGATGACCTCCACATATGTGGGTGTGTGTTGTGTAGTTGTGGGTGTTGTTTACTGACTCCATACCCTGCAAGGTGCCTATGTTACTGGACGATTTTGTCTGGTGTGCACATTTTCCATTTGTCTGGCAAGTGGTTCCCCTTCCCCTTATGTGTGTCTCTTTGTCCTTCTGTAGTCCAGTCACAGGCTTTGGCCACAGTGGCTGCTGTTATATATTTGTATTTGTGGTGTGAGCGGGATAGATGCTGTAACATCACACACAGGGTTATGGGCTTCACACCTCTGAGTGTACCTATTTAGCAGGTTGTCCATCATTGCACCACTTCATCTGCTGTGGTCCTCAGACGGTTTGTGTTGCTATGTTATTATGAGGCCACATGTTGGCCCTAGCTGTCAACCTGTCACAGACTGACATCTGTATAGGCCCATATATGACAATCAGACACAGGCCCACACATGGGGACAGGGTGTTAATAATGCTGTGCCAAACATAGACAGTTGGGACACTGGCTTGGTATTTCCTTGCTTTTTCTTATTGGTATGATGTCTGCTTCTCCACTGTCTGCCATTGGTGTTTTGACATGAACCTTTCTTGTTTTGCAAATAGTCTGGCAGGCAAATGCAATGTTAGGACAAGCAGAAAAGAAATATGTGGCATACCTGTGGTCCTCCTGTGACAGCCTGTCATTTCAGGGGTATGGATGGTGGCCAGTGACTTCTTATCAGTGCTGACACAGTAAAGTGGCAGCCATTCATAACCTGGTAGTACAGTAACTTTCAGCTACCTGCTGTCCTACTAGGCACCATATCTCTCAGTCTGTTAGAGAGAGAAATCTGGGGAAAGCCGTAAATAATTGGGTGACAAAGGGCCAAAAATAGGGGCAAGTGTTAAATATTGCCTTTACAAATGTAGATAGCTGTTACAATAACAGGTTTTGCATTAGCATGCATTTTTCTAAAGGGTATGAAGTCTGAAACTAACATCTGTTCATTATTTTCTGACTTTAGTCTTTCATGATTTGCAAATGATTTGCCAGAAAACCACAATTTCATGACAAACAGTAAACTTATGATGCAAAACTCCGGATATTCTGCAAAATTCTGTACAGGTGTCAAGTATGCTAGGCACTCTGTAGGTTACTCTAAGCTGTGTACTGACCATATGAGTGGCCCCCTGTCCCTGACTTGTCCATCTTTCCTGTACTAACGGATATTGATTTCTGGACAGTGTGTACAGGTCCTACTGTAGGTGTAGCTGACATCCAAAATAGTTGGCATAGAAAGTCTTGGAACATGGACCCTGTCAACCACAGTACTGTATCTAGGCCACTAAGCAACTATAGCCAAGTGTAAGTGCTGCCCACTTCCTGACAGTATTAACCACACATATACATAGTTCATCGACCCCTGCATATTATGGACGTGCAACAGGTTATGAAGTTGATTGGAACAGCCCTGGGGATGTGTGCTCTGCTATTACCCTACAAACATACATGTTACTGCATTTCTATTGGAACATGGGTGTGTTGCATGGGGGGGGTCATACTTGTCAACTGTATACATTTTCACAGACTGTGCAGATGTTGGCTTTACGTTTTGACTCCATTTAGCATAGTGCTGTGCCTGTCTTGGAGAATACTGGCATATCACTAAAGTCCGAAGGTTAGGATGTAATGGCAAACAATTGTGTTTCAGACTTCCTAACCTTCTGAGACTTCATGCAACTGAAAGATCTGCTGTGATATCACTGTGTAAGTCAGTCAGAGGACTATTTTATTATTGTCCCTATTTGTGGGCCTTTGCCAGTCATTTCTAAATGGATTTCTATAGCTGACTTGCTGGGAGAGGCTGAGGGGTGAGTATGGGTCCCCAACATTGACATACATGTATGTGACCTATGGACCCCCCCCAGTTTATTTGTTCCCCACATGCACTGAAGTGAGTTTTGTCAACTAGGGGACTATTGCATACTCTGTGGAAGCCAGTATTGGGCAGATGTTTCCTGTTGTTCCACATAGCTGTCAGTTGTCTGCTGCTATCCTGGTAGGCCACCCCATTCCCTTGCATACATGCAGCAATACCTGAGATATACTTCCAAAATGTACTACTACATTCATCTGTTGTTAAGAACTGTGACTTACCTTGTGCCTGCGGCAGTTGTGAGGATGGTGCTTGAGGGCTGACTCTGTCAGATGCACACACTACACGGCGTATACATGGTAAGGTACAGGTAGCGTGATGTGTGTGGCATCCATTTTACTGTGTGTGAGAGTCAGAGAGAGGTATCAGTTCCAGGGTCCCTAGGTTGTTTGTGTATGTGCTATGCATTGCCTCTTTGCCAAGGCCAGGGCTTACTGAGTATGTCTACGTCTGCCTACAGGGGCAGGCTCAGGGGGTTCCTCCTCCAAGTCCCCCTGTGTCTGTGGAGGCCTTGGCAATGGTGGGGGGATGTGTGCCCTTTCCCTGTGATGTTACTGTTGCAGCTGTATTTGCAAGATCATATTGTGCAGCATGGCACATATTATAAACATGTGTGCACATGTGGCTGGAGAGTACTACAAGACTCCACCAGATATGTCAAGGCAGCAGAACCATGAATTGAGCATCCCAAACACATGCTCTATAATATTCCTAGCTTGTGCGTGTGCCTTATTACAAGTTCTTCAGTGGGTATGTGTGCATTTCTGATGGGTGTCATCATCCATGGTTCTAGTGCGTACCCAGCATCCCCCACACGATGGCCATGCGGGATATCCCCCCTGGCAAATGCGTGGTACAGCTGTGAGGCATGCCAGATGTGGGAGTCGTGATAGCTGCCAGGGGTGCCAGCACACACATTGATGATAATATTCCACATGACCTGGCAGAGTTGATTGAGTGATAGTCCTTGAGGTTGACATACACTCTACCGTCTTCACCGGTTGGTGCTTTGATGTGGACATGAGTGCAGTCTATGGTACCCAGTACCTCTGGGTAGTCTGATACATGGTGGTAGAGATGCATATTGCTGGTCCTCTCCTCAGAGGTGCTGGAGAAATAAATGTGCTCACCTGCATGTGTTTGCATGGCATCCAGGAACTAGTGGAGTACCCTGGATGCAGATTCCTGTGAGACCCCCAAGATGTCCCCATTAGGTCTTTGGAAAGTACATGTAGCTAGTATGCTTAAGGCTACACATACCTTGGTTTCAACTGGTATGGGTTCCCCACTGTTGGCTTTGGGTCTGAGGTGAGGCCGACAGAGCTCAGTGAGTTGCTGAAATATGTTCCTGTCCACTCTGTAGTGTTCTAGTATCTCCAGATCATGTGGCCCCTGGAAGGTTTCCCTGGGTCTTAACACTCTTCTCCTCCTTAGTCTGGGCTGGTTGTCAGTATTATCCTCATCAATGCCCTCAGTCTGTAGTTCATAGAGATTTAGCAAAATAGCAGCAGCCCCTATCATTTTGTCAGTTAAAATTCCCAAGTGTGTACACCAGTGGTGTAGAGTTTGTGGGAAAAACCACACTGAAAGGTGTTTGCATACTTTATACTGGTATGCTGCAGATGCTGCCTGTGCTATTGGCTGACTATGACGCATTCCACCTGTCAGCTATATTATTGAAGAGTTTGAATGGGCCACTGTGAGTGGCAGAGTCCGTATTAGTGATTTATTTTTAATTTCCTTTATTCTGCTGTTTCCTTTTTTTACTCTCTATTTCTGCTGTGTTTAAGCTCTGCGGTGTGATGCACAAACTATTTTAGCTAGTGTAAACATTACTGAGCAGAAAAGGCCTACCTGGACATGAACACACTTATCATTTCTTGAACCAGCTAAGCACAGCTAAGCATCCTCAGACACACCCCCTTGCTTAGTTGTCCTCCACTGAGCACAAATATGACCTGCAGAGCTCCAATGTGCTTACACCAAGCGTGACACACTTCTGCTTACACCACCACATTATAGCTGCTACATGGTTAGGTACCCATGAGCACAATCTCCCATTTTTCTATTCAATAAATTTAGCTCATTTACAAACCCCACTGCCTTAGTCCCTAGTTACACCACTGCACCGGTGCCTATGTCCTTAACAACCACTGTTAACCTGTTATTGTTATGAGTCTACCTGCTGCCCCTTATAATGACAAAATTTATATTTCACATTTAATTGTCTTTTTACAGTTTTTTTTATTTTATGCACAATCACGTTTGCGCACCACTGCTCTATGCTTAAATGTCTGAAATCGGCCAAAAATAGATTTTTGCAATTTTAAAACACTTTTGCATGCCAATGGCCATGGTTTGGCCATTGGCCTGCCTAATATACATAATACATGCTTCACTTTGAGCTATCATGCCCCCATTTTGATTTTCTCAGAAATGTACATGGTTAGTAACCACATACATTTCTGCTGCGGACAAAGCTCCAACATGGATGCCTGTCTGCTTTCTGAATCACTAATTCACCTTATCTGCATGGTTTTCACCAGCAAATGAGGTGATTTGCATGCTTCCATGGTGTCTGTGTTGGAATAGTGCTGGAAGACTTGTGCATGCCCCCAGCCTTGTTTACTGGATTGCACAGGCTTCGAACTCCATGTTCCAGCCATGCCACTATTCTTACATGGAGATTAGCTCTGTGTAAGCTTTATTGAATCCTGGCCAGTCTGTAGTACAGAACTATGGACCATAACAAACAACACTGAAAAATATGATGCAATCTTTATGACATCCAGGCTATAGAAGGCAGTGTATTGACTGGTCTGTACCTTTCAAACTCTAAGCACAAGAATTTTGAACTAAGGCAAATCTAATGGCGAATAATGGCCCAAAATCAGGGCTGATTTTAAAAACTGTTCTTATAAAGTGAGAAGGTTGAAAGAACAACATGTTTTTTGCACTGACATGTATTTTCTGAAGAATATGAATTCTGAAACACAAGTATCTGACATGTGTGACTTCAATCTTCAATAAGAATAGCACACATATTATAAGGAATACACAAAAAATGTGAGGCAAAAATCTGGTCATTTAGCATGATTCTGGACAGATGAGAGGTGTGGACTGGCCACACTGTGCATCAGACACTGCCATTCCAATACAGTCATGGGAGAATGGAGTACAATGATTGTCACTTGCATAAGCTGTTGCGGAACAGAGTGACAGCTGGCAATAGTACTATCATACAGAGTATAGTGAATGGGGCAGCTACTTATTCTGCTAGCAGGACATTTAGATTCTGGGCCACAGTATCCAGGGATGGATTTGAGGTGGTACATCTGGGCTATTATTGATGTGTGTAATAGAGGCCTGCAGTTTAAGAGCTCAGCCAGGGAATCCATAGAACTATGACAGCATCCACCTTGACAGGTTGTCCTATGTCTGGAGCTTTGAGAGCTACATCACCCATGACCTAGTTGACAGCTATGATAAGGCCTGGTTCACCAAGTACCCACAGGGGATATAGAAAGAATAGAAGTACAAGACCATTCTCAGGAGACTTGGCAGGGACTCCTAGGCATTGATCTTGAGAAGCATCTATGCCTACAACTCTCTGACTACCAGTGGCAATAGGTGACAATCTGTGTGTCCATGTCTGAGAGGGAGGTCATCGCAGAAAGATTTTTTTATGGTCTGAGTAGGGCTGGCAGGTGCCCGGCCACCTTACTCCTAGAACTTCTCACAGCCATGGTCTACATGGCATGAATAGGTCACTCAGAGAGTAATTACCACATGTTTCATTGAAGCATACATGGAGGCAAGGTTTACCAACAGAAACTTGTGAAGAAATGTCTGCTCACTGTCTCTGTATTGTGCTGGGTTTACACATCATCGTACAAGCTGCAAAGTACATTCACAGTCTCCACAATATTATCACTTTTATATCCACTGATTAATTCTGAATGTTGTAACTAAATCAAGGATTAATCTGAAAATTTTTATGCTAATGTGCCCCTCTCTCTCTACACACACACACACACACACACACACACACACACACACACACACACACACACACACACACACACACACACACACACACACACACACACACACACACACACACACACACACACACACACACACACACACACACACACTCACACACACACACACACACACACACACACACACACACACACACACACACACACACACACACACCTCTTCTCTGTGGTCTATATGCACTTCAGAGGAAGCAAGAATGTCAGAGGCTGTGTGGTCTGGGGCATCAGTGGGACCTTGTTTGGTCTTACAATTACATAGAGGACTACCATGTGCTGGAGATGCTGTGGTTACAGCCTTGCCTCCACAGGGACCTATGATGTTGGTAATGTGGGTGAACCCTCCAATACCACTATGCAGTCGGTGTTACTGTGTCATCAGGCTGAGCCATGTGCATATTGCTTTCATTGCTAGTCATAGCAGATTGACTGCCAACAGGCATGTGCTGTCCTGTTGTGCTGCTCTCTTGAAGAGTAGACCCTATGAATACATGAGCACATATACCTTTGGCAGCACTGAGACATATGCTTATAACACCCAGTGACATGCAGAGCATTTGGTAAGTCTACATGTATATAACTTATGGAGACATACATATCTTGACATGTTGGCTATTACAGTTGTGACCAAGAGGTACCTGAAGGAAAGGCAAGCACATGGAACTTACTGAACCTCTTCCATCATACACAATCCACTGATGTGAACTGGGTAGAAGTAACCAGATACATCTTCTATTGGCACTCACATGGTCCCAAATCCAAGCTGCCCTTGAGTATGATGGTTCAATCTCCTTCTGGAGACAGGTACACCATAAACTCCTTCATCTCTGTGAGCCATTTTTGTGTTAGTATGGAGATGTATTTTGCAATGTCTCATGCTTTGAGCTTTGTATGAAGTATATCAGTTTTATTATGATGTCCCTGCTGAAATTACCCATCATGTCAGCTAAGAATGTTCACATTCTGTGCCACTCCTGCCATAAGTGGCCACAATTTGTCTTACCCATTGTACATTTTCTCAGGATATACATGCCATAGATACATAGGGTTTACAGTAACATGGCATTCTTCTGTTTGGAGAACCTTTCTATCCATTGCATCTCTGAAGCCTAATGGGAAGTATTGTACATCTGTGAGTTACATGTCAGTAAGTATTTCTGGTGGGATGTTTGTGGATGCCAACAAGCTATAAACCATCTCCCTATTCTGCAGCAGGGTAGCAGATCATTGTGCCACTGTACACTCTGCTGCTATGGTCTTGGATTCCATACACCCATCCCTGTATATAGGCACTGGCCTCATGTAGAGGGATACAGATCCTGTTACTTCTCATCTCCTTATCATGAATTGACATGCCTAACCCTCTGTATGATATTCTCATGTCCACTATATCCAGCCCTGCCATAGGTGCCTAGTGTCTATAGTCTGCATCTCTGCCACTACAGCTAGACATGGCAGTGTCTTGCCATTATGCTGCATTCCTACTGCACATACCACAGATGCTTATTATACTGCTGGCATCCATGGCTAGATGGGTTTTCTACCGTGTGGGCTTATTTCTCCATTTCTAGAGAGTCATTAGATAAAGTACTGAAACTCACCTGCAAATATTCTTACACAGAATCGTGTAAGTGTATTGTATTACACTAGTAAGGGCTACATCCCATGGCTGCTATGCTAATGACTTCATATAGCAGAAAAAACTCTAAATCACCTTTGGAACACATTGCACTACCCAGCCACATTGACACTGACCATGCTTAGGAGCAGTAAATTACCAGTGTGCTCATGCACACATACTGTATGGAACTGTGTTACCATGACACTATTCCACAAAGTTTTGATAGTGTCTTGATGCTGCACCGCATTGCGCATCACATGATATCTAAATGAATGACTGAGTATGCATCTGTGCACATGGGGCTCCTATCTGCCTTCTTGAATGGACCTGTATAGTTGTCATGGCTTCCTCATATATTATGAACTGTAAGGTTCCCTCTTTGATGTGCTGGGGATAACAAGTTCCTCTTGTTCATCCCACTAAGGTATTTTTTCTGAGTGCCACTGAGAAGGTATGATGACCCCACTTCCTAGGTTGATACTTGGCACACTTTTACCAGAATGGAGAGTGATACCATTGGCAACACCTGCTCTGGTGAAGACTGGCAGCATAATTGATGAAACCTATGGTATTGCTATCTTGATCTGCTTCAGAAGAGGGAGGCAAATGCTAGATAGAAACATCCACAGATATAATGTAACCACTTTCCTCATCTTACTGTTGCCTGTTATACCTGTCTATTGAGATGTGCATACCTTCAACTACAAAAGCTGAGGAGTGGTCACTGAGCAAGGCAGGATGTCACAGGAGACAGGAACAAGTCTGCCAGCACCATTGTGTATATATGCCTTTTGTGGCACTCCACTATGTAACTGGTTGTTGAGTGACATCAGTTGCCTCATTGTCAGCTTCTAATGGCTCTGGCATTGGAACACCAGTGGTTGCCAGGTCTATCAGGCAGCAAGTGTAATGAGGTCCTTCTGCTGAAGGTGGCCTTGTAGAATCACTGGTGATCTCAGTGGTCAATTCTTAGGAGGAGGAAGAGGAGGATCCTCTTTTGACAGTAACCTAAAAGGGCATACCTTTATCTCCCACCTTTAGTACTAGAAGCTGGTGACATCACAGTCATGCTGACAACTACATGCACACCTTAACACCATGAAGAATTTCCAAGAGTTAATTACTGAGTCAGGTAATCAGTGAGTCATGACCACTGGGCCACCATAAGTGCAACCTGCCACTACAACATTTTTGGTGGTGACTTGGACTGGATGTTGGTCTCTGGATCTCCTGGTATCCTGATATTATTCCTTCCCTATTAATCTCATCCCAACTGCTCCTTTTCAGACTATGTAATTCCCTATAGTCTGGCTATCATCCACCTTCTTGATCACCAGCTGTCCACTCTCTGTTGTTCCCTATACTTTGGCAATTTCCCACATTCCTTAGCAATAGCAGTCTCCTGTCTGTCAGTCTGTGTTTGTCAGCTTTGGCTCCCTTTGGCTTCATTTATATATCACTCCTATCTCTCTAAGTCTACATTTTATGCTTGTCTGTCTGTCTCTTCCACCTTTCATTTTCTATCCATCCTTTCTCCAATCATTCCCCTCTAGTGACACTGCCAACTTTTCTTAAAGACAAAAAAAAAATAAATTGCCTGCCCTTTCCCAGGCTATCGTATTTTATGATTACCCATGTGTGTGCTCATCTACTTGCTATATTTGTTATATTCCTTTTTCATATCTGCCCCTTAAATCTCCATTTCAATAATATACTGAGTTAGCACTTCACTGTGCTGACCCTGTTTGGGCTACCTGTGGTGGCAGCTATGTAGTGCATCATTGCATGCATGAATGGTCATAAAACATGCCATGCTAGCTGCCTTGGTAGTACTATCTACCATGTCACTTATGCACGTTTATCCTGTTACATCCACTGTGCTAATAAAATGCAGTTCTCCCTCTAAAGTGACCCTTCTGATTTTATATGCAATACTTTGTTGAGTATCTCAGCAATATGGTGACCCTAATACATTCCTTAATACCTTTGGGCCATGTCACTCTATCTGCTAGTCACCCTTTTTCACTCAGCAAGTATGTAGTACTTTTCTAGGACTCACAGCCATGTAATATATATTATCATAGCGTAAGCTGTATTTCTGCTGTATTTTTATTTTTACTTTTCATAGCAGACTGAATTAACCAATGTGTCTTAAATACATAACTTAAGGGCAAGCAATTCTCATTCTAAATGTATACGTCCATAAATGGGGCAAAACTTTTCATTACAGTTGCATTGTCCCATAATTATTTAAATTCTGATTGCTCGATTTTAATGAAGATGCTTGACTTTGACTTCCAATTCCGCGTGTTGTTGTCATACAGCTATTTGTCTGAAATACAAAATGCAGTTATATATGTTTATATTTAACAGAACTTAGCAAATTGTTTGATTTTCGCATCAGTAAAAATAAGTTATTTTAAAATTAAACATTTTTGATTTTCATGACAGGTCGCAAAGCATGCAGCTGTAGAGTGCTATGTATACATTTTTACAATGCAGTTTTCTTGTTGTTGAAAATTTGTATACATATTTGAGCAGACACTGATTTTTGGCTGCTAGCTTCCTATAGGTGGTTGACCAAATGCTTGACATTCTATCCATATTTTACAATATTAAAATGCAGAAAATGTTACTCAATGCCTTGTGTTTATTCATTGCTTACATGGTTAAATCCTAAATAAAATAGTTGGCTTTACCAAAAATAATCCGACAAGTGAAGAGGCTTCTGAATTCAGCAACTAATAAATATAACTAAGACAGGAAAATTCAGAATGAGTCACGTCACAATAAAATGTTATACAAAGAAGGGACTGCTACTTTTAAATATGCAGATAAACATACATTAAAATGCTGTTAACTTATGAACCAGACAGAATGATGGTAATTACTTTATGACTGATGCCATAAAGAAGAAACAGTTTGATAATGCATAATTTGGAAATATTGAAAAACCAAACTATTTAGTAAGGAAAATCATCCACCAAAATGCAAACCAGGCAATCTAGTGTTCACTTCTGAAGAATGGCAAAGACAGCATCTCATATGATAGTACATCTTTTGTCTCCTTGGATAGACCCTTATTTTATAGTTTTTAAGAGCTACCATGTCATGTAGTGGGCTGGATTAATTAAATGGTTATAGGACTGAACCTCCCCCCGCCCACCTTACTAATATTTTCTAACCCTAACTCTGCCCCTACCTGAAACCCAAACTCCACAGCCTACCTAATAAAAACCCTTCTGTAGCACTACCGCTACACATGAGGTCTAGGACACAGAACACATACAAAATCTGCACACAAACCCCCACACAGGCATGCATACATACATACATACATACACCCCACCCCACACACACACAACATAACTATTACCAAACATAACCTCTGCCCTAATCCTAATAGCAATATGCACACACACACACACACACACACACACACACACACACACACACACACACACACACACACACACACACACACTCAAAAACTTGTACATTATCCACCCTCACTCACAGACATAAACATCCATGTCCCTAATTCCACATCCACACATAAAAATCCATGCATCTGCTGTTATACACATTTAACATTCAGTGCACACACAGCAAATGTGCAGTCATGTATCTATTTCATGCCTCAACAAGTTCAGTCCCTTCCTTGGTGCACATATTATTTCCTTAAACTCTCTATATTTATTCTGTATACTAAAAAATAATGTAAAAGTTCATGCACTGAACATGGGAAGCATAAACGTATGCACACCTTCCTCTAATTCAGCTAGTAAACAGAAATCTACACTTAGTTTAAAAGAATAAAGATAGAACAAAAGACAGAAAGAGAAGGAAGGAAGGAAGGAAAAGAAAAGAAAAACAAAAAGACAGAGGGCTAGATTCACAAATAAGTTATACTTGAGGTAACATGCTACCTTGAGATTCTTCTTCTCACCTGATTCAAAAAGAAACCTATGCAATTCTTTGTCCAGCATATGTTAATAAGTAATTGTGCAGATCTGCAACTGATTTTGAATGATATTTTCCATTGTTACCCAGAATTCATGGTAAAGATTAACTGGCAATAAAAACTTATTATGTGTCCCATTGAAATGACTGTGATGTACTGGCATTGGTAATAGTCCCACTGCAATTGCAGGTTTTAGATGGGTGGATACCCATATGCCTTCAGCACTACTACTGATATACAGAATAGGCATCTCACATCGACGGTAGCGCATGTGGGTGTCTGTATGATGTGGTGATGTCAGTGTGTAAGCTCACTGTTGTCCAATTTGTATACTGGGATTAACTTTAATGCAAAAAACATAGATGGAATATTGTTGTGACACACTTGGTGATGCACATCAGCTGAACATCTGTGTCATCTAAGCTGTAGAACTGCAAGTACCGCAGTATTGTCTCTGTTATGCCTGTATTGTTTTTACTGTTATGTAGAAGACAAAGTCTTGATTGCAAACCATAGACTAGGCTGCACCCTTTGTAGTAGGACTAACTTTGATCCGACTATATTGAGTGTAGATAATAAAATTCATTAACACAGAATATTTATGAATCACATTACTCATACATGACATAGTATGCCTTACATGGAGATACCATTCAGGGGTGGATTAAATGTAAGGATTTGTGATGAGATTGCATCAAGACAGAGGTTCCACAACTTTACTATGGACTGTTTGGAACCATGCCTTTGGTCTATTTCATTCACTTCAGTGTAAAAAGAAAGCATATAACATACTGCACACAAACCACACATGCATCCCCTCCTCACACATGCAATCAATTGCCCCTGAAAGAAAACCACTGTCAAACTGAATCATCTCTCCATGAATTAAATGTGGTACTTTAAAATCAAAAAAGTTTAAAATAAAATAATTTGGGTGGCATTCATTGTTATTTATCATGTGAGGTGTAGGCATGTGCACTGGTTTGCACATGCGTGGTGCAGTTCATAGCCATAAGCTGGGCTCATGTGCAGCAGTTAGAAACTCATTAAAATCTTCATAGTCAATTAAGCAGATAATCAGGCATAAATCAGAAATGCGTGCAAAGATGCAACTTAACTTGGAAATTATGTTTTCTTCCCAACTTTTGCAATTTAGAGTCTCTTTTGGTAAAATTTCACCATGCACACTAGTGCAATAAAAAGTGAATCTGTACCTTTTCCAGTCACTTTGCAATGGGGCTACGTTATGCTGCAAGTGTTACTTTGTTACATATTTATTTTATTTTATTTTACATTTGTTTACCAGGAAGGTCCGACTGGACACAGGTCCGTTTTTAGCGGAGGCCCGGAGAGAAAAGCTCCACAAGTATTACATTACATTAGTTAACATTCACACAGTACAAAATATACATGCACAAAGCTCCACAAGTATTACATTACATTAGTTAACATTCACAAGGTACAAGATATTCATACACAAAGTACACCATGTTAGTTGAATGCAGTTACAAAGAATAGATTGAAATGAGTTACAGTTAAGTATCTGGTAGAATTTACTCAAATAGGAGACGATAGTAGAGAATACTTTACTTTCTAGCATTGAGTCAATAAACTATTAGAGGTTGTGAACAATGGCAGTATTCATTATTTGGGAGAGTATTAATAGTAGTGAGTAGATTTGCTCTAGCCTGGGGGATGACATGAACATAGCCAGTTTTGCATAAAGTGGGATTTGATGTTTTTTTTTTTTTTGAAGAGGTAAGGTGAGGATGTTGAGGTCAGGTGATCGGGTGGGAGGTTCCAGGTTTTTGCAATGCAGCAGGCAAAGAGGGATTTGCCAGCTTCATTTTTATGCTTTGTGACACTTATGTGGTTCCGGTGTGTTGATCTTAGGTTTCTGGAGGGAGTGTAGAGTTGAATTAATTGTTGCAAGGCAGGTGTTTTCATAGGAAGCCAGTAGAGCTTATGGACAGTGGTAAGTTGGTTGAGTAGGAGGAGTTGTGGAAACTCAAGCTAGTTTAGATGTCTAAGGGACTGGCAGTGATGGGATCTATGAGTGGCTTCATTAGCAAATTTGGCAATGTTGTTGTAGCATGATTCAGTTTTAGAGAGCTTTGGTGAAGGTTGGTAAAGATTGGAGAAGCATAAAGAAGTATAGATAACAGATGGGTTATAGCTATGGTGGATTTTGTGTGTCTGGTCATGTAGTGGTGGTTTCTATAAAGGAGTCTGATCTTTTTGTTGACTTTCTTGATTGTCTGAGAAATATGGATGTTGAATTTGAGTTTATTGTCAATTTCTACTCCTAGAAGCTTAGTGTGTAGTTTTGGAGTGCCATTAGTATTGTCTTTGGATTTTTTTTTGTGTCTTTCGGCTTTTTCCCAGTTAGGGGTCATCACAGCGGAACTCCGGTCCACTAATGATTGGCAGTAGAGTTTTACGTGCTGGCTTGCCGGGCCTAACGCACAACCTTCAACGAAGGAATGCCCGTTCATGCATGTCACCACACAAAAGACGCTCTAACTGAGGATCGAATGGGCAACGTCTAACTGTGAGGCAACAATGCTACCGCAGCACCTTATTGCAAAATTATTGTTTATGGGGGGAGATCTACTTGGACTGAAAATAATAAGTTTAGTTTTTTTTGGATTAAGCAGTAATTTGAAGTTGGAGAACCATTCTTCGGCTAGGGTAAAGCTGTTTTGGGTTATGATTTGAAGTTTGTCAAGAGTGTGGGCTGCACATATTATAGTGGTATCTTCTGCGTATTGGACTATTGAGACAGAGGGAAGGGATGATGCTATGTCATTAGTAAATAATGAGAATAGCAATGGACCAAGAATGGACCCTTGTGGGACACCAATGGTTACTGGAAGTAGGGGTGACAGGTGGTTTTCCCAAAGAACAGCTTGTTGTTGGTTAGATAAGTAGCTACTGAACCAGGATAAGGTGGAAGAATTTATGTTAAAATTGGCCAGTTTTTCTAGGAGTAAACTATGGTTCACCATATCAAAGGCTTTGAATAAGTCTAAGAATATGGAGGATATGAACAGGCTGTTGTTTCTGTGGGTATTAAAGTTTGAAAAGGATAGTAATGCTGTGGTAGTACTGTGGGAAGGTCTAAATCCATGCTGGGATGGGGATAATATGTTGTTGTGAAGGAGGAAATTCATTAGTTGTGAGTGGACTACCCTCTCTAAAATTTTGATAGGGGTGATAGTATTGCAATGGGGCAGTAGTATGTAAGCTCAAGGGAGTGTCCCCCTTTGTGTAATGGTATTATGTGAGATATTTTCCATGAATTGGGTACTTTGCATTCAGTTATAGATCTGTTAATGAGGATGGACACAGGATAGGCTATGGCCTCTGTGGTAATCTGTAGGAATTCTACCGGTAGTTTGTCTACTGCTGGGGTTGTTGATTTCAGTTTTTTGAGGAGTTTGGTAATATTTGTAGTACTGACTGATTCTAGGGAGAAACTAGGTGTATTGCTGTCTGTATTGGAAAGGGTGGGAGCTGTTGTTGATATTGGGTGGGTGCTAGTTGTTTGGGTATTGGCTAGGGCTTGGATGGTTTCAGTAAAGTATTTGTGTATTTGTTAAAGTGGGTGGGGATGTTGTGCAGATTGTTTGGTAGTAGTGGAGAAGGGGTGGAAGGTTTTCCTGGGTGTAGTAGGTTATTGATTGAGGCCCAAAATTGTTGGGGGTTGTTGGAACAGTTTTCCTGTAAAGTTTTATAGTAACTAGTTCTGTCAATTTTTATGTGTTTTTTGGCTTGATTACGTAGTTCATGGTACTTTAGTTTTAGGGTAGGGGTTTTGTGTTTATGGAATTGCAACCAGGCTTTGTCTCTTTCTTTCATTAAGGACCTGGTGTCTTTTTATAGCCATGGTGCATGGTTGGTTATAATTCTGGTGGTTCTGGGTGGTGCATGGGAGTTCAGGATGTTTAGGAAGGTGGAGTTGAAGTATTCTACAGCTTCATCTAGTGCTAAGTATTTTAGTGGAGACCATATACAGGATTTGAGTGAATTTATTAAGTCTTGAGTTCTGAAGTATTTTTTGTTTCGTATGACCCTGACAATGTGTTGTTTAATCAGGTGTGGTCGATTCCTAATCAGGTATGTTGCTTGATGGTCACTAAGGCTGTCAGGGAGACTACCTGAGAGATGGGTTTGAGTGGGGTCAGATACTAGTATCCAATCCAGGACTGACTGTCGTTTAGAGATTTTATCTGTTCTTGTAGGAGTATTGATAATTTGGGTAAAACTATGGAGGTTAATATGGGTGGTGGGGTTTTGGCTGTTACAGTCAGACCAATCAATGTTAAAGTCACCTGAAAAAATGGTTTCCTGTGGATGAGTGATTTTCATCCAATTTAGTAGGTTTTTGAGTACATTAGTGTTGTTGACTGGTGGTATATAACTTCCAGCTATTGTGATTTTTTTTGTTGGGGTTTAGTTTTAGTCTAGCTAATATTAGTTCTATGTCTTGGATTTCTTGAGACTTGTGTTCAATTTGTTCTATAGAGAGGTGACTTTGGAAAAGGATGGCTACACCCCCTCCTTTTTTCCTGACCTATCTTTACGTATACTATCATAGCCAGGGGCTGTTATTTCATTGTTGTGGTGGTTGGGCTTAAGCCAAGTTTCAGTTAGTACTATGATGTCAGGTTTGTATAGGGCTAGTAGGGCATGGAGATCATGTGTTTTGTTGACTATGTTTTTTATATTTATGTTTAGAAGGAGGAGGGATGAGGTAGGTCGCATATATATTGGACTGGGATTTTTTGGGTAGGTGCTATTGCAAGTTTTGGGTCCTGGATTTGGGTGAATATCACCGCAACATGAGAGTTTTTGTAGTATGTGGAGGTAGAGTTTGTTTAGTTTGTGAGTTATTGTGATTATTTTATTGGGGGAGTTGGCTCGAAGTTTGTAGGTGATATTTCCATATAGATAGGAAGGTGGTGGAGAGGGGAGAGGTCACTTGGTGTTAGTGGTGAATAGGTAGTAGTGGAGGTAGTGATAGTTGAGTCAGTTTTCCATGGTGGTGGAAGGCCGATATAAAGATGTGTGTGGTAGGATGAGAGCACGGAAAGGAGGAGGAGAGAAGAGAGGCCTAATGTGTGTAATAGGGTGAGTAGAAGGTGGTTGGTTGGAGTATATGCCATATTGTTTAGTTGTGATCTGGGTTATGGACTAGGATAGGGCTGAAATATGGGAGAGATGGAGTTGAAATATAGGGTGCGGTATCCAATTCGGGATTTGTAGAGAAGGGTGTGATGGGCTGTATGTGAGGGATAATTATATGTACTGTGTGATTGGATAGTTTTGACAGAGGAGTGGCTAGGGGTGTGGTGTATAGCTATAAATGTAATTGATGTAGGGGTGGGTGGGAATGGGGGTAGGGTAGGGGAGTAGAGTGAGCCCGAGCATAGCGAGGGTGAGCGGAGTGGGTCTGAACCGAGCCAGTCCCACGCTCACAAAAAAAAAATCAGTCAGTTCCACAAGTAAAATTGTTCTTACTTAATATATTTTGGTGGAAATGCTGGTAGACTTATAAATTATTTAAGTGCAGGTTACCTAAGTTCATTTGGGTTGGTTGGCTGCACTGACAGTCTGTTCATGACTGTGTCTAAAAGAACTAGAACTACTAATATTAAGATGTGGTATTTTACTTTTTTTATCCTTTAGTTTAAAGTTAAAACTCTCCGTTTTATAGGAAGCATCTAGGAATTAGGGTTTGATGGACTATACTGCCATCCTGTTGTTAAAATGAGGAATCACACTCTCTTGTGGAGGGTGACTAACAAATTATATATCAGGATTAGCGGCTTAGGGGGACGGCTGGTCCATGCGGTGTGCAAGCCAGTACTTAACAGTTTAGCGGTTGAAATACAATTATACCACAGTAGGTAGACCTACTTTTTGTTTAAACACTTGAAAAATGGAAGTCCTTTTAGGATGGAGAGTTAGATAGCTGTGCTACTGTCTTCAGGACTAGGGAGTAGCTGAGGCCAGTGTCTTTCCTGGGTATTCTAGTAACAGGCACTGACCGCAGAGACCAAGGAGTTAACTACATTAAGAATCCAGGGATTTAAAAAAATAAAAATTAATAAAATAAATAAATATTTAGCTTCTTTTCTCTGCTACACCATAACTCAGTGCCCTGACCTGCATTCATCAACTTAGGAGAAGATTGAGGCAGAGAATACCCCACCAGATCATTGCTGAACATGGATTACTTGAAATTGTTAAAGTAAATAGGAAAATCATAAAGTCTTTCCTGAAAACAGAACCAGGGGAATGCATGGCCTCCTTAATCCTGCATATACCAAGATATGCATACCATTCACTATACTTGTCATAACAAGAGACAGACTGGAAAGATAATGGGTATCTCACAGGCGTCTGCCTTGAAGTTACTGCAGCAGTCTGTGGTTAAGCATATCTATTTTCCGATGTCACCACAGGTCTGAGTCAGAATCATGAGTGCCTTCTATGGAATGGTACACTTTCCTGAGGTGCTTAATGTCTGTCTCTCAGCAGCAGTAACTTGGGACTGAACTATGTCTGGACAGATCTCTTGCTGTTGTGCAGAAAAACACTTTCTTCTTAGAACCAACTTTGAATGATGTCTTCAATGTGCACCCCTCTATGAAGACTGCACAGTGGAAATGGAACCTCAGACATTGTGTCTTCCTCCAGAGGTTCAGCTTGCTGATTAGAAAGCAGTATTTCACTAACAATGCACCCCCATGACATGTCCTCACTATGCCCACTGTGTGAGCCTGTCTTAATGACTATGAAGGTATCAAACTGCTATCTTTATGGGCCCCACCGGTACACTTTTTGACTGTGTCACTGTCCAGAGGTTGTCATAAGTATGAAGATAATGACTTCATTATCATTAGCCATTCTACTCTCAACATCAACCTGCTATGGTACCCTACAGTATGTTATTGTTTGGGGAGTTTCACCTCAGAAGAAACACATGATTACATATCCTGTGACTTACAAATTAGCATTACATTTATGTTATCCACGTTTATCAAATGTTGTGTGTTGAGGTAGTGCTATGGCTGATGTTGATGGAGTACCTGATGATGAATCATTATACAGTTATATGTACAGATTTACCATGCCAAGTTGCAAATGCTCTAATACTGCCAATGCCAGGAAAAGAAAATTAACATCTGCACTACCTGTGGGTGGAGGTTTAAAATTTACCAATGTAGTGGTATCCACACCACAGTGACTTGAGTCAATGCCCTCTTCTTCTGTAACATAGTCGTCTCAGTGTAACAGGGCAGATATTCATCAGATCTTAAAATCTGGATGGTGAAAGGCCCACTGTCTGTGCTACTATGTGCAATTGTATTCTGTCTAGCTTTACTTCCTAACAGATACCAAAGTAACAGTTCTTTTCTGCAAAATGTCAAGGAACGGTTCCTTCTACTTATAGGATTTATGTCAGCCAGTACTTGATTCCACACCTTAGCTCATTCTGCCTGCTTTTGGGGCCACTGTTCCAAACAGGCATCTTCCTTATGTCTTAAGTGCATCTACAATGATATGGCTGGCTCTCGTCAGCAGTGAAGTTCTCTCTCTCTCTTGCGTCTTCCTCCCTGATGCCATAGCATCTTTCCCCAGAAAAAAAATGTTTTGTAGTTACAAGTCCAACCTTCCCCTTAATATGCTGAAGCAATATTGTCAAATCTCTTTGAATCAATACAACAAAATTATGCCAATCAGCAAAAGTGTAATGTGGATGACAGCACTTATGATATCCCATGTAAGCTTTGTGTAATTTTTTTTTTAATATTAGTGTGTGTGTGTGTGTGTGTGTGTGTGTGTGTGTGTGTGTGTGTGTGTGTGTGTGTGTGTGTGTGTGTGTGTGTGTGTATTTGTTTATTAATTATTCATGTGGGTCACATTTAAAAAAGTACATTGCAACACAGGCCCATAAATGTGTGGGCATTGGGGGGTGTCATAGTAATGTACTGATGGGTGTACTTTATAAAATGCAATAAGTCTGGCTGCACCTTCATCCTGAGTTTTTCCTTTGTCAGGTACTTCTGGCTATAGTAAACAAGTGCACTGATATGAAATTACAAACACACTGACCTGTAGCTCTCAAAATAGTGACACTCTGAAAGTTTCAAAGAATTGACTTCAACTTGGGAAGCTTTTATGTAAATAGGGCTTGTCAGCCCAGAACTCTGTGAATCACATTATCACATTACTATACATCTGTTAAAGTGTTCCCACCATTATAGTTAACTATAAGCCATTCTGCATGAGCTGCAGTATTTACATGCACACTTATACAAACTCCTTCTATCAGTTTATTTGTACAGGAGAAGAATTCATGTACAGTTACTAAGTGTATGAGACCATTTTTTTGGAATTCATCTCAATGGACAGCAATGTACGTTTTTAGCTTCCTGAATGGGTGATATCACATTGTGATATGATGTCACATCTGTGCTGTGATGAAAACTTTGTTTAAAACTGTAGAAAGTGCTCTGGCAATGCAAGGCTACATAGCCTTCTACACATTTAGACCAAGTTCCATACCTCTCAACTGTACAAATTTTCACAGAATGTCGAGTTTTTTGCCTCTTATTTTTGGACTGTTCCTCATAAAATGTGTAGTTTTCTGGCAAATCACTGAAGACTGAAGTAAAAAAAATAATGACATACATTTGAATTTCAGACTTCATATCCTTCAGAAAATATATGTTAACACAAATCCTGTTATTCTAGCAACTTTCTAAGACTATAAGAGCAGTATTTGCAATCTGTCCCTATTTTTGGGCCTTTGACCCCCATTATGTTAGACTTTGTCCAGATTTCTTGGGCTAAGAGGTTGAGAGCACAGACTGGGTATAAAGGTTGAGTTTTCTCATTCTACATTAGCAGTAAGCATACCTCTAGGTTGGGTAAACAAGATGATACCATGGAGATCTTCCACAAATAAGTCATCCTTGATAAAGACCCTCACTATATCATGGCTAGCTACAGGTCCCTATCATCTATGTCCCTAGAACTCAGAATTCTTACCTCAACCTACTAGAGGTGCTCACCACCCAAGTGAACACCCTATTCATGGGTGACCTTAACTATCCCTCGGTTGACTAGGAAACATACAATGCCTCAAACTCACAAGCAAATAGTGCACACTCTAACCAGAGGATCAAATATACTTTACTAGCACTCATCAATAATGGGAGAGCATTGTATCCCCATTCCAAATAATGAGGTCAGAACACAAAGCTGTCTCCTTTGAAGTAAAAATCAACCCAGAAAACCCATCTAAGGCAAACTGTATCCTATTACGTGACAGTTT
The DNA here is from genome assembly GCF_019279795.1 of Protopterus annectens. Lineage (NCBI taxonomy): Eukaryota > Metazoa > Chordata > Ceratodontiformes > Protopteridae > Protopterus > Protopterus annectens. The sequence goes on along the minus strand of NC_056728.1, from coordinate 1,526,243,916 downwards.
GTCAAAATTCAAGGCTCTCCCTAACCCTGAGACTACAGCTACCAATGTAGAATTATTCATAGAGTCCATATACAAATTTATGAAAAGTTGTTCAGTGGCTGACGTACTTAACAGAAGTAAACCCAACACAAACACTATAAACAAACCCCACTAATGGAATCCTCACCTAAACAGCATGTATAACAAAAGCAGAAAATTCATGGCCAGTTAGAAATAGCAACTCCCTTATAGACAAATGTTCTCTTATACAAAGAAATAAAACTCTCAGACGTCTAATTAAGTACAACAAGGTCATCTATGAGGTCAGGATAACCTCACAGGCTAAGGACAATCACAAGACCTTCTTTAGCTATGTCTGGAACCTTCACAGTAACACACAGCAGTGCACTAAACTGAAGGTGAATGGCACTACTTCACTGATCAAGGTGAGATAGAAAATCTAATGGCTGGTAAATTCAGCTCAGACATCACCCCCCCCCCCCATTCCTCCCAGCTCCACCAGGTAAACTCCCATCCAACATACTAGCCTCAGCTATTAGCAGGGACCAGGTGCTGGCAGCACAAGCCAAAACACTGCCTCTCTAAAGCATGGGTCAAAGGTAATTACAGCAAACTTCTCCATAGGATAGTTTTCCTCACATAGAATGAGAGATCTCTAATTCAGAACCAGTCAGCAAAGTCTACATCTGAAGGCCTGGATGATAGAATCTTGATCCCTCTCAGGCACCTCTTTTCTGCAGATGTACAATAGGGTTTAAAGGATGTTTAAGAACTTGATACTAGTAAATCCAATTTCACCAAGTAGAAGAGAGTTTCTGGTTTGTGCCCTAAAAGGAACCCAGACTCTTTTTTCAGGTTATAACCCCACTGATTCTCCAATGGCAGAATGTATTGCTCAAGCCATGCTTTTTTGTTCATCTGTCGACCTTGATCTTTTGACTATTTCAATCTGTCTGCCCGTATATCTCCAGTTTCCTTCTTATCTTAGGTAAAACTATTTCTAAGGGGTGTATTTCACATCTGTACCTGGAAAATAGGTGGCTACTCCTTGGGATCTTACCTTTATACGAGACTAACTTACCTTCTTTTCCCTTTTGAACTTGTCCATCAGGCTGATTTAAAGTTTCTAACATGGAAAATTTTTAAATCAGTCTCATGAGTTGATTCAAAAAGGAAAAAAAGGTAAGTTCTTTCTTTTATAAAATTAAGATCCCAAGGTGGAATCACATTACAGCATAAATAATTAGAATATGAACATAAATAATATATATTTAGCTGTAGTACTCAAAGGCTAAGTAGTGGTGCAGCTGTGTTGCCCATTGTATGCTTTAAGATTCAATACTTCAGTAGCCTGCATTTAACATGGTTTTAGAATTACTGATATAAATATGAACAGTCAATGTTAGACACTTAGAGATGTCAGCAGGCTGTAACCAGAAAAATACCTGGAAGTATCAATAGGCTTTAATGAGTTAAGAATCAACTCTTCCCTCAAGACAATAGCAGTATCAGAATTCACATTAAATCAATCTATTCATCTCCCTCTGTTCTCTTCTTATTCAAAAATAATGGAGAGGGAATCCTACATACCCTGGATGTCTACAGGCAAAGCACATACTAACTGACAGAAGAAACAACTTTAGGGTTTCCAAGCACCTTTTCATTTCCTATGAAGGCAAGAAAAAAGGATAACCAGTGTCAAAGCAGATAATATCCACGTATTTATCCAAGGCCATTCAGTTTTGTTATTCTTACCGTAGAAAGTCCTTCCTTTCAAGGTCTGAGCTCATTCTAATAGAGCGTTGGCTACTTCTGGAGCTTTTTAGAAGAGGGATAAACTGTAGAAGTATTCTTGAGGTGGTAACATGGTTATCTGTTCATGCCTTCACTGAACATTAGATGATCCTTCTTCAGATAATGGGCAGGTTATGCCAAGACTTTTCTCCAGAGACTCATGAACAGCTTCTGCTTCCTCCTCTACAACTGTTTAACAGATGATATTCATCATATATAGCTTAGGCTATTGTAGCTGTGATGTACTGATAAACATAGTACATTGTGTAAGTGAGCTGCCACAGTACTAACACCTTCCCTCATTCCCCTATTTCTTGTGCTTCCTTTGTGGGTGTTCTATTTCTCCTATTCCATTCCCTAATCTGTCTACCAAAGTGAAGTTCCCCTTATCCCCGCATTTCCCTTTTCTCCTAACAAATAACTAATTATATTTAAACTCAAGGCTCCTTCTCTTGAGAGGCAAGAAAGTTCTCGATGTTGACACTCAGGCTTATATACATAAGTATACTTTTTTACCTTTAACAGTTTCCATGTAAACCAGACTGTGCCCTACCTTTAGCAACCTCTTTGAGGGATGGTCAATAGAACTTTTTTAGTTCTCCTTCACAGCTATTGTATCTACAGTGTACAAACATAACATATTTTTATGGGTGCTAGCTCTTCCGTCAATGACATCCTTCACTCATTGTTGGACAGGCTATCTGTTGCTCCATTCCCTACTTTATTATCTTCTCACTGTATCATCCTATTCACTACCTTTCTGAATATCAATTTGTTTGAACATAGCAATTACATCAAAGTAAATATGTTTATTACAAACCATGTGTTTCATACAGCTTTCATTCCCATAGATCATAGCACTGGGAATGCATTAAAATGGTTTGCCATACTCAGAAGTATTCCAGCTTTGCAGGTTATAGAATGAAAATGTTTCTTAGTTTTTAAAAATAGCTTTAGAGCATACCAAATCCCCAAAGCACAGTGGCCAGAGAACTCAAGCAAATCAGCAACATGCCTGCAATTTAACCCCATAGTCAGCTGCTTCTACACACCTCAAATACATTTCTTATGTACTCTCATGTAATTCCAGTCATATTCCACTTTATGAGTCTCTCATGACTTGCTTTTTTACTTAACAGTGTGATCCTGACATAAGTGTTTTCTTCTAACAGTTGGACTTTTATCTTTTAACAGTGGTCAAATAGCTTATGCACTGTCCCTGCAAAAAACAGACTCCATAGCCTCATCAATTCCTCACATATTGTGCAAATCCCTACTTCATAACCATTAGCTTTGCATGTTTATCTGTAACATTAATGTAATGTAAAGGTCAACAGGTGCCTTACATACCACCTAGGAGTTTTTCATGTATAGCATAGCAAGTTGCTAGGCTACTGGCCCTGAGGCCCTTATAAGCCTAGCCAATAAATTAGCCCATATTCCCACAAGTCAGCACCCGATGCACACAGGTGGAATCCCAGAGGTATATTTTCCATTTAACATCCAGGTTCCTCTTAAAGAGGGTTAATGAAGTAATCTGCTTGACGTGCAGATGGAGTCTATTCCACAGATGGTGGAGTCTCTGTGAGACAAATCTGTCCCCCCAGCAAGTTCTATTGATGTCACAGACCAAGTTGAGATTTTGTGTGTGGGTCATGCGAGTGGAGTTTGGCTTGCAAATATGCAGCAGTTTCATCAAGGTGGGGTCAGAGATTGTTCTGTAGGCACAGTAAAGTGGCATTCTGTACTGTCTGAGGGAATACTCTGTTCTTTACTATAGAGAAAAATGCAAGATGCCTCTCTGCCCAACTGAGCGAGCATTACAAGGAATTCAGAAATGGAGATGCAGACCAGCCATTTGTTTTCCACCTTACCATGAATAGTCAAGAATGATTAGACTGGATGTGTTTGCAAGCAAGAATTGTGGGATGCCAAAACAGTAGAAACAGAAAATACAACTATTAATTCATCTTAGCTTACAGAAACCTTTTGGTCTGAATGATAGGATCAATTTTTCTAACTAAACTGTGCCAGGCATTGTAAGACTTAACCTGCTTTCAAGTGTAACCACCTCCACTATTTAATTAATGCATTAGGGTTTACTAAATGACTGCACAATATGTGATTTATTTGCTATTAAAAGACGACTAAAACAGTAGGCATTTTAGAATATTATTGAAGTTCAGTAATTGTTTCTCCTATGTTAAGTATTTGTTACTGTGAGCCCCTCATCTCAGGTTTTGCTGGGACAATAAAGGGATACTCCTTCTGAAACTACAATGTAATAGCATCCATAAAGTAATCTCAGTACAAAATTGTTCTGCATGGCTGTATAATACAATCTGAAACCAAAATCAATGTTACTTAAACAATGCATATAGGATTTAGTTAATAACATAAAATTTAACATATTTAAGCAGAATAATACAGCTAAGTTATTTCCTGATCCTTTGTGTATGTATTATCAGCCTGAATCAAAATAATTGGATTTAGTAAGCAAAGACAAGCTTCAGATTTGCTAAAATGTCTCACTTTTTATCCTGCATTTCCTTTTTCAGATGTTTACATTCTTGCTTCTCTGGGTTAATTAATTTAGTCTGCAACCACATAAAGGTTCTTAATGCTTTCTTCTGCTTTGTATCACATTTGTTGTTTTCAGAAAACTTCCCTGTCTGACTGACCTCTTAACTTTTTTTTCCATTTCACCTTCATCCTTCTTGCATTCTACTTACAAATACATATTATTGCTGAAGACTAGAGGTCAGTTTATAATTTTTAACATTTATTTTCTGCTTCCAGTGTCTTTATAAACATACATTTGTAACTGATCAAAGACAAAAAGAGAGAGAATTAGGATCACTCAGCAATGAGTATGACAGAAGTACCAATAAAATTATTGTGTGTGTGTGTGTGTGTGTGTGTGTGTGTGTGTGTGTGTGTGTGTGTGTGTGTGTGTGTGTGTGTGTGTATGTGTGTGCGTGTGTGTGTGTGTGTGTGTATACGTATGTGTGAGTAAGTATATGTATATATCTATCCCCGGGATTCATGAAGCTTGCACCAGGCGTAGGCGTAGCGGAGATGGTCTAATGGCAAATAAGGCCACAGAGTGATTCAGGTACAATCCGATTCCATGTGCACTACCAGTGTACGCCCAATCTGTGCAGGTCTCGGTGCATGTAAGCTAATCACCCCATGCGTAATAGTGCAGCATGCAAATGAAGGTACATAGCGATTCATGAAGTGGTGCAGGCATAGCGTAAGCATACAGAAATGTAAACCAAAAAAAAGTTTACATTTTTTCAAACAGAACATCGGAGCCATGAAAGCAGACCAAACTTGCGTATTACAAAGTTAACATATGCCAATGGCATAAAAAAACACACACAACACATATAAAATAACATTTAATGTCATGGCCACACTAACGCAAAGTACAACAGCAGGGCATGTGTGCACAAAAGGGAACACAAGGAAAATATATATAGATGTCATAAAATTGCAATGTAACACAAATCATGATTTCGCCATAATAGTCAATGGTATGCATGCTACACCACAACCAAGGCGCAAGGGTTGCTAAGGGTCAGTGACAGTGTTCAGCGCAGTAACTATGAATTAGTAGTCGTCATGCAAATGAGGCAAGTAATACTAAATCGCAAACACCTTTCTGGCGTAAGGCTGCATGACACAGTGTAGCAGTATAACACAGAGGAGTGGCCAGGAGGTATACATGACATCAGCAGAGGGGTGTGCCACCGTAGCTGTAAGCACATTGGAGCATTGCTAATCCGGGTTGCCCATTGTTAAGCAAAGCCGCAGGATAGGGGTGTGGATGTAGCCATAGATTTGCTTAGCTGAGAGCACACAAGGTGACTGAATGCACATGTGTACGTGGATGACAAGATGACAATGTGCTCAAAACTCACCACAGCTGAAACAGGAAGGTTAGGGGAAGACAATAAGGAAATGCCGCAGTAGGGTAACTGGAGTACAACTGAGTAATTGATGCCTATTAACTCACAGTGGGCCATTGACGATAGCTAACAAGGCTGCAAGCAGCAACCTGCAGAACAGGAAAGGGGAGGTGCCAGATTGCAAAGAAAAGAGAACTGTCACAGCAGAGCAAAGCAAACCTGCAGTAGATTGGCTATAGAACACATTCGCAACACAATCCTGGTTTGGGAAAGTACAAAACATGAAATCAGGCTGCTGGATGCATGCCTGAAAATGGGAAGAGAATCCATTTGAAAAGTGAAGGCAAGGGCAAGAGGTGATCCACGGCAGCCAAATGTAATTCAACACCAAAGGCACCACAATAGCAGTACCTATGGTAAAACACATAAGTAAGATATCCTGCAGCTCGGAATGTACATACACACCTTATGACATCATCAGCTTCCAAAGCACAATAGTATAAAGTGTGAAGGCACCTCACATACTTGTGTATTCCCAAACACTGCACCATCGGTGTAAACAGACAGGGAACTTTTACAATGTACATGTTGGGAGCTGCCATAGCTGTGATTCATCAACATGTGTTGGATACTGAAGGTGGTGTGGAGGATGATGCTGACAACCACCTCAGGCACCAGAGGAGGAGAAGAGTGTTCAGACCAAGGGTAACCTACCAGGGGCTAGATGATCTGGAGATAGTAGAGTGTTACAGGCGGACAGGGACAGCATACAGCAAATCATTGAGCTGTGCTGGCCACGCCTCAGAGCCAGAAACAACAGAGGGGAACCCATCCCAGTGGACACGAAGGTATGTGTAAGCTTGAGAATACTAGCAACAGGTACCTTTCAAAGGCCAACTGGAGATATCATGGGGATCTCACAGGCATCAGCATCCAGGGTACTCCACCAGCTCCTGGATGCCATGTTACCACATGCCAATGAGCATATATACTTCCTCCGAACACAGGAGGAGTTGGCTAGCAATATGCTCCTCTTCCACCTTGAGGCAGACTACCCGGAGGTACTGGGTGCAATAGACTGCACGCACATGCATATCAAGTCACCACCTGGTGAGCATGGTAGGTGCTACATAAACCGCAAGGGATACCACTCCATCAACTGCCAGGTCATGTACAATGCCCAGGGCATTATCATGGATGTGTGTGCTGGCAGCCCTGGAAGCTACTATGACTCCCACATCTGGCATGCCTCACAGCTGTACCAGGTATTTGTCAGGGGGGACATCCCATATGGCCACCTTGTGGGGGATGCTGGCTATGCACTGGAGCCGTGGATGATGACTCCCATCAGAAATGCACACACACCCATGCAAGAACGCCATAATGAGGCACACGCACAAACCAGAATTATCATATAGCTTGTGTTTGGGATGCTGAAATTATGGTTCCGTTGCTTGGACATATCTGATGGAGCCTTGCAGTACTCTCCAGGCACGTGTGCCCACATCTTCATAGTATGTGCCATGCTACATAATATGATCCTACGGAAAAAGCTGCAGCAGGGACATAATGGTGAAGACCCTCACAGCCCACTGCAATTGCCAAGAGCACCACAGGCACAGAGAGATTCAGACCACGAACACCCTATGCCAGCCCCAGTAGGCAGACTGAGGCGTGCCCAATATGCCCATGCCTTGGCAAAAAGGGAACATATAGCACATACACTGACAGTGTAGGCCCTATGGACTGACACATCTCTCCACCTGCACACACAGTAAAATGGATGGCACACACACATGACCATCTGTAAATTGTCATGTATAGGTGGTCTACTGTGTGCATCCTACATAGGCAGCCCTCAACTATTGCACACACAACTGCAATTGGCACAAGGTAAGTCAATACCTGAACAGTAAATTAAACTAACAGCATGTGTTGATACTGTATGTATAGGTTCCTAGGTATATCGGTAGGTACATGCCTAATTGTCAGAGGCCATTCATAAGCCTAGCCAAAATGTGTCTGCTGTTGCCACCCCATTGATTAACTAACTGTCCTACTGTAGAGCAGAGCCAATTGTGGGATCCCTGGGGTGTAACCACTGTTCCTCACCCACTCTGCAAGGATTCTCTGTTGTGTTAATGAGGGGCTCCATATAATGTAATCAGGGATGTAGTTCCAAAGCATGGGGAGTACCCATGACAGGTATCTGTCACCCCAGCATTTTCCAGTTATGGTTGTGGCAAGGTGTAGCACATTACAGTGTATGGCTCACTGTGACATGGATTCCCATAGCTGGAGCACATCCATCAAGCATCACTTGGACATACCATTAATAGGTATCATCTTTATGTAAACTAACTGAGTTACACATTTGTTTGCAGTATGGAGGAACAGCCATAGTACAGTCTACATACTAAACACCATAACACTTGTACATATCCCAGATGCCCCAGTGTTAAAGCCACTGACTGTCTCATGCATGGTCCTGGTTCCACGACCTGCAAGGGCTGTTACGTAATTCTGATGTCCCGAATAATGGGTGTTGGATGCAGGTAATTTGAGCATGTTTAAGCACATGTTAGCAGGTTTTTGCGCCGGTAAGCATCATTTAAACATGACTACATGGATATGCGCAACACAGGTCTAACCTTTGCTGAATATCATGCAGATCACCAGGAAAGCTGCCCAGAACCACTGAAATGTGCATTATTTATCCTTGTACTAATAGTGCCTACTCTGAGAGGTAAAACGACCACTGCCAGAAGTAGAACATGCATCCATGTACACAATCTTCACAATAACCTACCATTAAGCTACCTGAGATGTACCAACGGCAGGTGTGCATTGTGACAGGTGAAAACACAAAAGGGCGGAGTTCAGGAAATAGTATACACCGCCATGTACCCAACGAAACGTGCATTCTCTCTCTCTCTCTCTCTCTCACTCTATATATATATATATATATATATATATATATATATATATATAATATAGAGAGAGAAAGGGTGATAGAGAGATATATGTCGATATATATGGATATACATATATATGCAAATATATAGATAGGTTAACAACATCTACACAACCATGGAGGTACATATAAATAGGATACTACCAAATACCGAATGCTTTGCATACCAACGCTCGTAATCACGAGGCTTAAAGACCGAAAGACCATAGTACCGGAACACTAGAACCATGAGTACTATTATCACGATGTTAAGGGACATTTAGTTAGTGCTTCTGGTGATGCGGTCCAGGTAGGTACTGTGTTTAAGTGTGTTTCTGATTGCTGTAGTGTGTGTAAGTGTGTGTTCTGAGTGTGATGTGTGTTTCTGGGGGACTGTAATGTGTGTGTGTGTGTGTGTGTGTGTGTGTGTGTGTGTGTGTGTGTGTGTGTGTGTGTGTGTGTGTGTGTGTGTGTGGGTTTGCTTCATGTGTCTGTTTGTGGTATCTTGGAGGTAGATTATTACAGTAGGTGTGGTGTGGGGGGTGCAGCCACCCACATGGGGTGCATATGGGGGCATGGCCACCTGGCCATACGTAGTGTAGGATGGTTTGTTTGGATGTGATGGGTAGCAGTGTGTCTGTGTGTGCATGTGTGTGTTCTGTGTTTGTTTTAGTTCCGAGAGTTTGACTGTCGTGAGTTTAAGTGTTCGGTATTGTGGGGTTTGGGAGTCTGGGAACGGTAATGTGGTCGTTGGAAGTGTGTGCGTTCCTGAATCTGTGGGTATGCCATATACAGTGGCTGAAGTCTTCAAATATGTGCATAACATGGACCATAGCAATCACACATTCCGCCACGACCGAACGTTATGAACAAAGGATATGGAGAGTATATATGTCTATACACTATTACAAATATATGCTATGGACATGAGCCAAAGATATGGTTACCACCTGTCGCACCTTGCGAGGGGCAGTCCCTCTATGTGCGGTAGTGTCCTGACCAAAATGAGTACAAATACTAATGTCCTACAATCTCGAGACATTTGGCATGTTCCATATTTAATGTAATTGTTGCATAAAATAGTCATCTGTATCTAAAATACCTACATGTAACAAGAAACAGGATAAGCAAGTAAACCGCTACAAGAATATAAGCTTTTATATAGGCATATATGTAAAGTTCTATACATTGTACTGACCGTGGGTATGTGTCGGTCTCTAAAATCCGATGTGTGTCCTGCAAATGTCCCACTATGGCCATTTGAAAAAGTGGCAACCCAAGCCAAAGAGGTTCAGTCACCAATACAACTCCAATGAGTGCAAATATCTGTGACAGAAATACACGAGACAGCTTTCATGTAGCAACATTTCATTACATACCAATGTATTTCCGAAGGGATTGAAGGACCAACATCACCTGCATGCTATACAGGAACCAATTAACAATGGCTTAATGAATAAGCCTGCAATTACCATAGTATTAGTCTACTAAAGGACAGGTCTTCAAGTAGGGAAGGAGCCCTCACACACATATTGAATATGTATAAATGCAGTTCCTACACACCTGCATCTGCTATGTACACCCACCTACATCTCCCCCACACCCGAAGCAATTGCAATACAGACTGTAATAACATCACAAACATCCACTCACTTTATGACATCTGCAGAAGCCATAACATACCTTGTGAGAGACACACTATATTGGCCCTATGTGAAATTGTTGCTGTTGTACAATGGAACAGACGCCGATGTTACAGGGTTTAGTTGCAATAATCCCGTATAAGACTGCTGATATAACAGCTAGACCCACATGTAGAACTACATCCTCTAGCCATTACACACAATCCACGGGGGCCATGAAGTTTAATATATCTCTGTGTGTCTCCATATAGCTGTTGCAATTCATCACAAACAACATATCTATGCCTTCTTCCTCAAAAGTAGGGCAATGGGACAACGCCCAAGTGGAGTATTCAATTATACCCTACTGTTGCCATGTCATTGGCTAATGGAGTAGCTGCACAGCTGATGTGGATGTAATCATCTATTCTGGAACACCAATTGGTGGCAGGATACCACATGTTACTGATGGCTTGTCATACATTCAAACCGTATGTACATACGAGAAAAACGTTACAATAGAAAACGAATAGGACTTATATTATCGTCAACTCAGGATACTGATAAGGTATGTAGAACACTTAGTATGTTAGTGTATGTAGTACCTGTTCTGTATTAATTAAAGTGTACGCAATGCAGATAGTGGGAAAAGGTATTATGTAGTGATGTATTGTTGAGCATAGTAATGCTTGTAGAAATTGTGTGTACTGTTGTGGGCCACAAGGTAAAGACCTCATACACCACAAGGGATGCTATATAAGGACTTTAAACGCAACAATTCCACTCCAGCCACTGCCAGTGGCAGGGTTTGTCCAACAAGTATGTGCCATAACAGGGAATAGTATATTTTGATATGCTGTAACAGTAGGCATATGTATGGGTGTATAACTGGGAATAACATGTCGAAGGTGGTGTTGCTGTGCAATTATGATTTGCATTGTGGGATATTGTGGCAAAAATGTGAAATGTACAGTATTGTAGGGAGATATGTCTAACATTTTACATAACATTACTGTTATGTTATGCAAACATCAGGTATGTCTATTGGCATGCACAATACACAATAACAGGATACATATGACTTGTAGTCACCAGACAGTGTATCAGCATGATAGCTAATTGAAATGGAAGAGCTAGTCAATTATCCATGCACAAAGGACATGTAATAGCTTCATAGGTTCATAGTTAGGTACTATGCTGTCTGGCCAAGGTAATTCGTAAGCCTAACTACAGTGTTTTCACTTGCAGCACCTCCCTAGGTTAGTATCCTGTGCCTGTGAACAGCAGAGCCATTAGTTTCCTGCGCCTCTGTACAGCAGAGCCACTGCAGTGGTCCCTGGTGTACATGTCTGTCTCCCATCCACCCATCGAGGTATGTCTTGAAGAGTGCTAGTGAGGGTCCCTGCCTGATGTACATAGGAATCATGTTCCAATGCATGGTGAGTGTCCGGGTCAGAAATGTATCCCTCCAGCACGTCCTAGTTATCGTTGCATTTAGGTACATATCCCAGAGCATGTGGCTCTCAGTTGCTTTTGCTTATGTGGAGCATATCCATCAAAATTGTTTTGGACAAGGGCCTTGTATGTTCAGCAGAGATCACCTCTGGAGTATGAGGTATGCAAACGAGTACAGTTGGGGTTTCTGTAGTTGGGCTGCATACATCATCCTTCGGAGGTCAGTATTCCTCTTGGTGTGGTAATGTTGTGGTATTTAAGGCCGTTGCTGTTGTCTCGTAAGGTACATCCCAAATGGGGTGTTGTACCCTTTAATGTGTTTCATAAGTCATGAGTAAAGAGGCACAATGGCTGCCATTGTTCTGGCTACAAACCCATTAGAGATTAGGGTGGCCACGTAGAAGGATATGCACACCACCTTGGCAATATGGTTATCAAAGGAGTGAATGCTATCTACTTGGGTTCTAAGATCCCTTATTACATCTTATGTATGTAGGGGACTACCATCTATGTGATAGTCCACGGGTGATTGGTGTAATCCAAAGGGGATGTCTATGCACCTTGTGGCATGCAGCTTGAGGCCATGTTATTGACACCAGGTATCCGTCCCAGTGACACCCTTATGGAGGGTGTCTGTATCAGCTGGGGAATCAGTCATAGCCCTTAGTTTGCAGTCATCTGAAAACCTATTCAGGGTAAGTCCTCCTGTGCTAGCCTGTACCTCAGAGAAACATTTACCGAACATGAGGGGCCCTATGACCGAGGACTGGGGGACGCCAATTGTAACTGATTTACAGTTGAAACTAGGGTATGCTACCCTCCCTGTGTGGGTTCTATCCGTGAGCCACTTTGCATAACATCTCATGACATAGGGGTTAATGTGCAGGTGGATGTGTATGTTGACAATACCATAATGGGGAATGGTGCTGAAAGCCTTTGAGAGGTCAAGATAGGCTGTGTGGGCCTCCTTACCCTCATCTACTGCCTTGGTAACTGTCTCAAAGGACTCCACCAGGTTTAGGAGGCATGGTCTGGCCCTAACAAATCCAAACTGGGTGGGATCAAAGGTTTGGAGGCCACCAATGTCTCTGTGAATGAGATCCATGATGATGTGCTCCATAGCCTTGCAGAACAGTCTAGTCAGGCGTATAGGGCGATAGTTCCCCTGGTCCTTTGTGGTGCCACCTTTGTGGAGTGTGATAACTGTTGCTGTGTGCCATTCAGGGGCCACAATGCCTGATGCAAGGCTATTAGTGAATATGGTGCCCAAGTGGGGAGCCATTTCATTCTGAAGTTCATCGAAATCGCAGCCTGGGATGTTATACGGTCACATGGATGCTCTGTTCCTGGCTTTAGAGAGTGCAGCTTTGAACTGCGTAGTTTTGATCGCAGGGACTCTGCATCATTCCTGTATAGATATGGGCCCTTTAGGCTGTGAGAGGGGTGTAAAGTTAGCACTCAACCTATCTGCCAGGATGTTGCCAGTATCAGTCGGTTCTGTAATGTTCATGCCTTACTGCTGTATGTCAGAGCAGATGTGGGTATCACCATCGAGAGTAGTGACATACCTCTAGAACGCTTTATGGTAGTCCTTGGAATTAGCCGGGGTAATGTTTATGTAGCTAGCTTTGGAGGATGTGATAAGGGATCTCAGATTCTTACTGAGGCTGACCAGGGAGCTCCTCCACTCATGGAATTGTACTCTACTTTGCAACAGTCTCCTCCTTCTGTAGTACATTATGTCCATGGCAGTGGACCACCAGAGTGGCATCCATTTTCTGGTGGGTACCATCATGGCTCTGTTTGGGATAGCATGATCCATGCAGTCGTGTAAATGCTAATTAAGTGCAGTTGTGTATGATTCAGTGGTTGTAACTGTATTGTCCATCTGCATGGGTGTCATGACGTTTACTACTGCTGTCATAAGAAGCCTGAAGTTTGCTTTGTAGAAATATTTTACTGTGTTTTCCTTAAAGGGTGTGGTGCTGGGATGTGGATAACAAGGATGATTAGCGCACATTCAGATCTGACCAACGAGGAGATAACCTCAGGTGTGGAACACAAGTCACACATGTTGGTAATGACCAGGTCTAAGATATTGTTGACCCTAGTGGTGGTGTGGATAGGTTGATCCAGGCGATTGGAGGTTATGAATCCCAGAAAGTGTTGGCCTAATGTGTCGGTACATGAGTAGGTATCCCAGTTAATGGTGGGGTAGTGTCAGTCACACACCAGTAGTGTCTGTTTGAACCCTACTTTCCAGTACACCAAGAAGTGAGGACCGTTAACCGTGGGTATGGTGTGGGATCTGTAGAAAGCTACAATTTGTATAGCAGTTATGACCAGAGTTAGTTGCACTTGGATTACCTCTGATGCATTGTGCTAAGCAACCAGCCTGGAGGTGTGGATATCCTTGGGAAATATGGACACCCCTCCGCCATGGGTGTTTCAGTCCTGGTTACATGACTGAAAGGTCTGGTATGAGTAATAGCCTGGTAGTGCAGGGGTGCTCTCAAGAGCCTAGAAGCAGGTCCCAGTCACTGCACAGATTTTGAAGTGGTCCATTACAAGGAGTGCCTCGGGTGACTACATTTGAGATGAAGATTTCAAGCACTGAGTAGCATTACCCTCAGGTTTTGCTTGCCTGTTTGAACCATGCCTAAAACAGGCACTATAGAAGCAGCAAGAGCCTTAGTCATTATCCGGAATCCCAGGGATGATAGGTGCAGGCCATCTGTGCCAAAGCATCGTGTACTATCGAAGCAGACAGATACTGGATACCCTTGGAATGACACCAGAAGCATAGCCAATTGTTGAAGTAAATAATTTTGTCCTTGTACTGCATTATCAGTCTGGACAATGGTGAATGCTACTCAGGGCTAGGGTGATACCTGCCTGGGCTACAAGATCGGAGAGCTATTCCATGTCTCTTTACATGTAGTCCAGGAAGGTACATCTCAGGGCATTCACACTAACATGGAGAATGACACAGTTATATTGTACCTGTTGAGGAGTGACCTGAGTGCATAGCTTATGTTGCTGATCCTGTTACCCGACAGGCAGCTGACAGTAACTATCACCTTGTGTAGCCTGCTGAGTGGAACATCAGAGTGACCGCCTATAGAGTCACCTATGACTAGTGTGTTGAATACGTTATATTGCCCTATTGGCTGTGGTTGATGGGCACACTGAATCTGTGGGCTATAAGTAATCAGTGTTGTGTTGTAGGATGGGGGCTGCCTGTGTTTCTGCTTTGGAGTTCTCTGTTGCCTAGACAGAGTAGTATTGATAGGCTCCGCAAATGTTGTAGTCTTACTATGTGTGGCCTGTGATGGTGGAGATCTAGTGAGACTATGTGATGAGTGTGGTGTGGTGCAAACATTTAACATCCCCACATGATTGTCAGGTTCAGTCTGGGTTGGAAAGAGCTTTACCTCCAGCATGGCTAGATATGTGCATCTCCCACAGGTTGTAGTGTTGTATGTTAGGAGGGGGGTATTGACTGTGTACACGAGACAATTTCTATATTGCCTCATGATGCCCATATTCATCATATAGACAGGCAATAACACTGGGATCTGATACTTGGACATGCCTCAGTATTTAACTATTTCCCACTAGATATGTGAGGAAAGTGTGTACAAGAGCTGTTTTACTCTAAGCAAGTGGGAAATGTAAGTACAAACAGTGTTTACCCATAGGTAATGAGTAAGATTGAGTGCTATAGTAATTAGTAGCTTATGAAGTGCTTACATGTTCTGAACAAGTGCTGAGCATGAATAGGCAATACAAATAGGGTGTTGGATAACATAAACACACTGCCCCCCCCAACTGGTACACAATCACATATCCATGAACACTACACAAGCCCCTGTAACCATAACTATGATGGTACAAGGTGCAATCAGGCTGCATGGGACGTGTCCACATCCCTGGTTGTATCATACACATATGGCACAACAGTTTGCTCTACACATACACATCATGTAAAACATAGCTTCATGTCAGTCTGTGAAAACACTGAATGGTGCACATCAACAGTTATCACAACCCACAAAGTGGAGACACCACTCATAATGGGAGGCACTGCACTACTACCCTGCTGAGTCTGGTCTGAAAGTCCATGAACCTTAATCAACATATATGTTGTTAGCAGTACAGATGTAGATGACAGTACGGATGATTTCACACTGCATATCATACCTGTGACAGGTCATAGGACATAATCAGCCATACTGTGTTCCACCTACAGTATACTAGATGTACCTTTGTATGTCACAGGAGTGTTCTGCCAGTGGACTGTTGACAGAACCAACACTACAAAAGGTGTCTGAGTAATATGTGCATATCAAACCAGTGGCAGCTACAGTAAAACAGGGTTAATAAGTTGTACTCCCCCTCATTGTAGCCCATACCACACAGAAAAATGGGAGGCATCTGCCTATGTAAGTATATGAATGGCTATGACCTTAGGAGCAATAGCTGACTCAGTGTTGTGGACAACATACAGAAGGGGCTTAGTGGGTGAGGTGTGTGACACATGTGCACAATCTGACAGCTGCATATTGCATTGTCACCGCTAGGTTAATAACCGTGTACCCATGAACTACCACCTAGGCAGCGGTCAACATAATGGACACTTTGTGTAAGGGATGCTGCTGTGCAGTTTACCTCCCTAAGCTAGTGATGTCACCAAGCCTATTAGGTAGTCATAAGAGGCAACCCTAGTCATGACAGGGTGCCATCCATGAACATGGAGATCATTGTACAGCCATACTCATCACTCAAGTAACCAATATCGGATCACATATCACCTTTAAGGGGTATTGCCATGTTTGGATGGGCGACAACAGCATTCACAATCCTCATCTCCACTATGTAACATGATGCCTACCTTGCATATAGACATGTCCAACACAGTGATGTTGGACATGCTACATGTACATATCCTGATCTGAAATACATACGTCATGGGCATTCACCTTCCTAGTACAAGGATCGCCATATGCTGGACAGATCCTTGTGCCATACACGTTACATATTCCTGCCATACTATGCAACCCTGTCCAGCAAAGCTGCACATTTCATCTCTGTCAGACATGGTGTGATGACCGCATGGTAGATGTATCATTAACTGTGTGGATCAGTTATGTGGCACTGCCTCACCTGGCACCGGAAACACGGCTGTCGGCTACAACTAGGTAACCTTACATCCTAGGATCATACATGGCCCAGTGCATACAGACTACTAGATGACCTTGGCCATACATGCTATAGCTGATAACCATCCCTGCAAATACCATCAGGCTAGCCAGTGTCCCATGTGTATCACATGTGCAACACAGGCGACACGTGGCAGGATATTGAACTGCTGTACAGTGCCGTGTAGATGTATATGGCAAATCACATGCATGTAAAGGCTTCTGTGTGTATGTCTGCATTGTCACAGGTCATGTCTGTTAAGGCAGTGTATATGTTTATATGTGACATATACACAGCATCAAGGTCAACAGCATTAATGTGGACACATCCAGGCATGTGCTGATAGGTAAGAACACCAGTACAGGTAAACAGACATGCCCACATCAAGACAGCATCCTCATGGAGTATGAGCAATGTAATCAGGTGACACACATGTATGGTGATAATATCCAGTCCCCATTGGGTGTCACATGTGTGTGACACAAACATGTCAGTGGTGTCAGTGTCATGAAGATTTGCAAAGACAACTGTTTATATGTAATAAATGTGATACACATGTATGTGCAGCTGTATCTCTGTGCATCTCTGAGATAGTGTGACCTGTCTCCATCATTATAACTTCCAGATATGCCACGAGCAAGGCTCCCAGCATATAGCTGCTTGGAGGATGAGGCCCTTATACCTTACCTCCAAGACAACTATGATGTCCTGTTTAACCATATGCCACAGGATGCACAGCAGCGGGATGACCTGTTGCAGGAACTTTGCAGGAGGGTTAATGATGTGGGTGGCCATAACCACACATACCAGCAGGTGCGCACACACTGCACGTACCTGATCAGACATGCGAAACAGCATGCAAATGCAATCGCCAGGGAACAAGGTGCAACAGGTGGTGGGCCACCAACCCAGCCCCCACTCACACGTACCAAGGAGCTACTGGCCAACCTGGGGACACCGTCAGAACAGCATCTACAAACCTTAGCTGACATCGTGGAGGTGCGTGTCTCTCAACCACCGAGCCTGGAGGTGCCTGGTAAGTCACTACTCCACATATAACTATTATAGCCCATATAGTTGCATGTGTCACTGTACAATATGTAATGCAACATCATATGCAAGGCATGTATACACACATGCCTTATACTATAGTATGCTACTCTGTGTATGCACACATGTGCCTACTCCATAGTATTTCCTATTGTACTGGCGAATGTGTTAACATGCACACTGCACACTGTAGCTGTCATACAGGCATGGATAATGATCATACTGCTGTGTCACCCCTATATAGGTACCTCTGGTGTTCCGCTGAGACAGCAGGCCATTGCAGGTGAGACAGTTATAAGTATCAGGCATGTTAATGCACAGATCTATTTGCCATGTGGCCAGTTAACACATGTACACATAATGATTGGTCCACTCACAATATACAGGTCAAATCTGCAATTCATCACACTGGCTACCCATGTGCAGTACTTACAAACTAAGTGAAACACCGACATGAGACCTCAGAAACTGTCATTGCTAGATGTGTGGACAGCTGTGCATACAATGGTGGAGGTGTTGTTCAATGTAGGAACATGTACCACACATGTGGGGTACACAAACAGTACTACACAGTGAGCTGGAGTATGGGTAGCCCACAGGATTCACCATTGTGGATTATGCCCCTGTTATGAGAACACACATTGTGATGTGCCATCCGACATGTCCATGACATGTAGTGGGCCGGCTGCAACATTGTCTCACTATCCCATAAAACATACCCCACATACCAAACATACAACCCTTTGTCTGCATAACCCTGTAGACAGTGCAGTATATGACATCTATGGGTGTATGTCATATGGGACAACACAGACATGTGAGATAGATGCCCATCGCAACCGTTTGGCCAACACATGTTCACACATGGCCATGGAGGATGGCCAGAGACATGTAGCAACACACAGTAGATGTGATGTGTTTGCGTGTACACCCTGTTGTACATTGGCTACACATGGTCCAACTATAGCCTTTGCTGAATGGTTATATTGCAGATGTGGAACACTGGACATCCTACAAGCCTGTGCACAGCTTGTGGAGCCGTAACTTAATTCGACCACATAAGATGTGTTGAACATCATGACTGTGTCACAGCAAGACAGTAGTCACATGTAGAGCATCCACATACATTCACAGACAATCACATCAGGCCACAGATACAGTAAATTTCCCTTGCTGCTGTTGGACATCACTGGGACATCACTGTCAGCAGTGCACCTCATGTGTGTGGTACACAAATGTCATGTGGGACATGGTGTATTAACAAGTCTGCCATGTGTGGACATGGTTGCTAGGCAGCTAAAATATGTTTGCAGATGTGCAGGGGTGTCATCCATATGTCCTTCAGTGACCTGTGTCACACATTCCACATCATGGTTTAGTGTGTATACACCCCAGCGACGTGGGTCACAATCTACAGTATATATGTATTGTGTATACACACAGTCATAGTTATGCACTGTGTCTGTAATTCACACTGAATAGCAATAGAGACGCCTCATGACTCCATGCAATGGCACTGTGTCTGTACTTCACACTGTATGGCAATACAGATGCCTCATAATACCCTTCAATGGTCATGCACATCTGTTAAATGTGCATTTTATCTGTAGGGTGGACAGACAACACTGCAATGTGACACCATTACCCCACTGAATATGTGACAGGACACCATTGTGTTAAACATGTATGCATGTCAATGCACACGTCAGCAGATTACATGACATACTGCATGTTAATGTCAAGGTCATATGCCACACATCAGCCATGTGTACTGTTAACCTGTGCTGGTCCACATGATGTAACTCAGGGATGCATGCTTACTACCATGATTGTGTGAAATGCATGGCTTCTGCTATGACACATGCTTGCTGTTGTGTGCAACCCAGGGATGTATGATGCCTACCACTATTATTGTCTGAGCTGCATGCCATCTGCTGTATCACATGCATGTTGCATGCCTTCTGTCAAATCACATGCATGGTGTGTGTGTGTCTGTGTTTGTGTGTGTATGTCTGTGTGTGTGTGTGTGTGTGTGTGTGTGTGTGTGTGTGTGTGTGTCTGTGTGTGTGTGTGTGTATGTGTGTGTCTGTGTGTGTGTGTGTGTGTGTGTGTGTATGTGTGTGTGTCTGTATTGTAATGTAGAGTCTTTGTTTGCCTTCACAGGTGATGTAGGTGCGTTACCCTCCTGCGGTCCATCTGATGTTAGTGTCCCCACAGACTCTAGCAGTGATGATGAACATATGCTTGAGCACAGCCAGGGTTGTCAGGGGCTAAAACTGTGCCATTGGTTGCCATTCCACCTATACCCCCTCATCCCCACACACAGATCTCATGCCAACACATAATCCATCACCAGTGGCCATAGAGGAAGGACAATTAGAGTGTGGTAGCTTGGAACAGGAAAGTGTGGTGGCTACAGAAGGTGTGTATTCACACCATGATGTCAGACAAATGACTGGAGATGGGTCCCACAGGCATGTGGCTAGTGTTGCTCATAGGAGAACCTCTGGCTGACATGCCTCTGCAGGACACAGCGCAGCAGTTGGTGTCACCAGATGCATGTTTCAGACTGTAATGGAAGCACAGGCACATGCTGAATGGCAGAAGGGCGAAGGGCAGAGGCTTCAGAGGGCTGCTATCCATTCTTTAAATGACAACATCCAGGCATTGACAAATGCTCAACAGCAGATTGCTGAGGTTTTGGACAGACGATTGGGTGACATGGTTGGAATCCTTGACCATGGCATGACAATCCACGAGAGTGAGCTGTCTGTGCTGGAACATCTGGTAGGAATGAAGCGTAGGGCATGTGGACGTAGGCCAGCTATGTCACCTGGTGAACAAGCTACCTCACATGCCCACTCCCATAGTGGCGGTAGCAGCAGCAGTGCAGCTGGTGCTGCACTGTCCACACCAGGACACAGCAGGCCACATGCAAGTGGCCCTGGACAGTCCCAACGGGTACACGGTTCCAGTGGACATGTGTCATCGGACAGTACCCAATCTGCACCTCTGCCTGGTAGTGCCCTTGCAACCCCTGGCAGGCACAGGTCACGTGGTCATGGCCGGACACCATGAGCTGTAAAACCTGGTCTGTACAGTCTGGAGCTGTCAATAATACCCCTGTGTAGGCCAGACACATGGCAGAAGTGTGTGCACACATACACGCACACACCAGAAACATCTGTAGGGCACCGCAACACTCACATGCATAACAACCACTCATGGCCAATTAGATCACAGGCCCTTACCCACACATATGATGTCAACCACTGGTGCAGCCTAGGCCCCTGCCCTGGCAAACATTATCACCCTGTGCATATGATGATGCCTGTGCCGCATCCCTGTCATCCACACCATTGGTGCAGGGACATGCTCATATGGTCAGATGCGCAGGGTGAACAGAATAGGGAGATAAGTGTAGATCACAATTGTTGTATACTGTTGACACGCAGCAGACATACCATGTAGTACAGGTTTAGAATGCATTGTTTTCTCTTCACAGCATGTGTCTTGGTAACAACAGTAAAAGCATGTTGGCAATGATGTCCTGCTTCCCTCCTTCAGGTCTAATTGCATGTGCCGTTGAGTGCCAATGTTTGCAGTTTCCCATGTATAAATGTGGACTACTCACAGGTATGTATGGCAATACCAGCATGTTATTCGTAGCTTCAACCTCACTGTTAAAAGGCTGACATTCCAAAGATGTCTACACATCTACTGATCCAGGAGCATGGGAGCTGTGTACTAAGCTACAGTGGCTAGAGACATGACATCCATACCGGGTGACATCACAGGTACAGTTACATGGGGCGGGGAGTTTACATAGCGGTCTAGCTGATGACAAGGGTAGAGGCCAGTTGATAGCTTGAGGCCTCACTGTGTAGCAGTAATACACATTCACATTACAGGATGAGAACACACAACTACACACACACACACACACACACACACACACACACACACACACACACACACACACACACACACACACACACACACACACACACACACACACACACACACACACAGGTATTCGCACACATGTATTCAGACACACAGTAACACGCCCACACTCACGGGGTCAACGACACTGTAACACACACACACACTTGATAGTGTTGAGGTGAGGACCCCTGCCTATGTGGTAATCACCATTACAGTACTGTGCACCCACATGATGTGACACAGAGAATACACATGCACAGGTAGTCAGTAATGCCTAAGCTTGACGGCATCAACAGGGTAGTAGATTGCATCACCTGGAGGGGTTAGGGGTCCTATCTGTTCACTATGGTAACATACATCCTCACACCATGGACCAGACAGCTATACATACATGCACACACACACACACACACACACTGTGGAGTCCACAACTGAATGCACCTATGTCATGCACATACAGATAGCTCACATGTGTGTGATACACACCCCACCCCTGCCTATGTCTTTCTTTCTACACTGCAGTAGGTACAGATCTCTACAACAGTGTACAGGAGTGTGAGTAACAATTGGGATGTATTCCCCACCATATGTGGCATATATGGACACACACGCAAACACACATGGCAGTACTGTGAATCAAACAACTGCTATCTTATAACCAATAAAGGAGCCTAGTGGAGTAAATGCTCAACGGTATAGAGCAAAAACAGAATAAACTAAAATAAAATAAATAGCCGCTGAGCAAAACAATGAAGGGTACTGATAGTTCCAAAATCAATAAAACGTTCCAAAAGCCAGTGGATAATTGTCCAATGAAGGAAAGTTGTCAAATTGCTTCAAAACTCAGGTTTATTGTAACATAAAAAGGTAAGCGCTTTCACAAACATAGCTTCTTCAGACCTTATAACAAAATAAATTAAATGACTAGTGATTTAAATATACAAAAAGGCGCCAAAACCACAAACATTCCTTAAAGAGACAAAACCTGTATTAAGAATACAATTAAAAATGGTCGTGGTAATACATATATCCTAATAAAATACTAAAAACATGTGAATCATGGTACCACTATGTAAATAATGATGATAAAAATAGAAATAAAAGCAAATGCAAATATAAATACTAAGCTAGCGTCTCTGATGTCCTAACCTCCTGGACTTCAAAAGTGGACGTATAGGAACTTTACCATTTAATCCTGGTGGTATGTCAGCCCTAAATTTGATGATCCAATTAATTTCCCTAGTTTCCGTGTAGTTGTCAATGTCTCTTCTCCTGTGTATTGTAGAAATCTGTTCTAGGATCCTAAACTTAAACTGATGATGTGTACCTCCCTCACAAGTGTGCTTGGCTAATGCATTATGAGGGCAATGCATTTGCTTTTATTTCTATTTTTATCATCATTATTTACATAGTGGTACCATGATTCACATGTTTTTAGTATTTTATTAGGATATATGTATTACCACGACCATTTTTAATTGTATTCTTAATACAGGTTTTGTCTCTTTAAGGAATGTTTGTGGTTTTAGCGCCTTTTGTATATTTAAATCACTAGTCATTTAATTTATTTTGTTATAAGGTCTGAAGAAGCTATGTTTGCGAAAGCGCTTACCTTTTTATGTTACAATAAACCTGAGTTTTGAAGCAATTTGACAACTTTCCTTCATTGGACAATTATCCACTGGCTTTTGGAACGTTTTATTTATTTTGGAACTATCAGTACCCTTCATTGTTTTGCTCAACTGCTATCTTATGATATGTATGACAGACATGCAGCAGTATTGCCCACATTACAATGTGTACCAATGCTACCTTTGGCAATTGTGCTGATATATGTAAGTGTTACAGGTGTCAAGTGATTTACAGTCAGTGACACCCTGACCGCTGTGTAGGTTGTATGTCTTCCCCTTCAATTAACAGAAACATAGCTTAGTGTTTGCACATGTTATGGTAGGACAGCTTGTGACACACCTGTGAGCTGTCTTCAGTAAACATCCATCTGCAAAGATGGACCACCACTTAGTTATGTTCACACATCCATCCATACTTGATTTACATCTTACCGTACTGTCAGTATATCACTATATACAGTTAGCAGTGATGGGGCTACATTGCAACTGCATGTTGTAGTAAGACACACATCACCTGCAAACATCAGCTACTGCACATGCATTGTAGCTGAATGCACACCATTATATGTACATGTGTGTAGGTCCTTCATTCCTGTCATTTAGCCATGTTTGTAGGCATTGCAATTGGTGGACATGTGTGATGACATACATAACACATGGACTGTTGTATGATATGATAGTTGTCATGGCTAACCAGTACAGAGGGAATGTTAACTCAGTCAACATTGATATCACACCTTATGTACTGTTAGCATTCAACAGCCATGGACCTACCTTCCATGTGCATGTGTGTAATTGCTGTAGCCACCTGTCTGCATGAAGGACAGCAACAGCTATGCTATGTACATATGTGTTTTGTGTGTGTGTGTGGATTGTACATATCCACGGCAGGTACATGTATGTCATATCCAAACATGAGGGTGTTTACTGGTGTAAAGCATCAGTCATCTGTTACTGCTGTATATGACCCAGGGCCCCTGTTAGGTGTACAGCCAACCTGGTTACGAACAGTGGTATCATTGCATTGCATAACAAATGATGCAACTGTGTCAGTACATGGGTAGTTTGCACAGTTGATGTAGAGCTAGGTACAGTCCACTGGTCATGGGTCACATGGTGTTGTACTAATATATGTTCTACTACATGCATGAATGTGTGTTGCTGGTCCAAGGACATGGTGATGTCTGAGGGCTACATCCTAGAATGTGGCTTTTGACACTGTGATCTGCACCTGACACGTCTGTGATGCCTTTTGAGGGTGTACTGATCAGTACATGTGAGTGGCCTTCATGTACGTGGGGACACCACCACCTGAACTGGTCCGTAACGGTGTAATGGCCCACATGTCTGTATCCGAGGTATACGGTGGTAGTGCTATTGTGCACAACTGAGTCTTCAGCCAGGTGTTCCTCACTGCACAGATGTCAGTATTCCCCATTGTTGGATCTACATTGGGCAGCTGTGATTATAAATGCTACATATCTAGCACTGTTTAGCATACACATACAATGCAGTTGTCCCCTAGGTGTCAGGGTGTTAACCTGGTCTCAGGACATTCGTCTATGAATGGAACTATATGGGCGAAGTAGCCACTCCTGGCAGGACATCACCACGGGTGGTATTTGTGTGCCAGGTTTAGATTGGTACATCTTAGGTGACGGACAGCAGCAGACATTGTTTGGAAGACCGGTGTCAGATATATGTAGTGCAGCGTTCATGCTAACAATGACAACTATCAACACCGGAGTCCATTACAATGTGTTGTTCACATCTAACTGTAATAGCATGGCCACTGTGCCCTTCCGTGTTTAGAATCAGAGTGCATACAAAACGGCCCTTTGCTACTAAGTGTGTGAACATGCCCAGTATAACGTTGTCTAGATGGACACATAGTGCATTCCAAACGGCAGTGTGCTACTTAGTGTGTGAGCATGCCCAGTGACACCTTGTGTCAGTTATGTTTCTCTATGTGTATGGGCATGGCCATTGTAACCCTGTATAGCGATAGTAGTCATCCAGTCAACAGATGGCCATACCCCACTTCAGGATGGATTCCTACATTGAACACACACTGGTTCACAGGTATGTACATTGTAACTGCCAGCATCCATGTCGACGTCCGCATTCCTAGAAGGTCATATTGACAGTCTTGAAAGGTGTAGTGTCTGTGGTGTGGCTCGTATCTATGTAGCATTGTAATAGTGGTCCGTAGATAGGCAGTTGTCCTGATCACACCACTGATGTGTGTTTGTCTCCATCTGCCTGGGGACAGAAATATGCTTTTAGACTACTCACACTCCATACAATCCCTATCGCCATCTTTTCCATTGCTGATGATGTCACCCACCTAGAAGTATGCCTCCTGGAGTACTATGTCCCAGTAATCTTGGTAGCGGATTCTGTAACTGCATAATGCTGTAGTGTGATAACGTAGTTAGATCTGTGTTTTAATCCCAACAATGCCAACTGTGTGTGTGTGTCTCCGTCTGGCTGGGGACAGAAATAAGCTTTTAGACTGCTCACACTCCATACAATATCTATCGCCATCTTGTCCATTGCTGATGATGTCACCCACCTAGAAGTACGCCGCTGGGAGTGCTGTGTTCCAGTAATTTCGGTAGTGCATTCTGTAACTGTGTAATACTGTAGTGTGATAAAGTAGTTAGGTCTGTGTTCTAATCCCAGTCATACCAACTGTGTGCGTGTCTCCATCTGGCTGGGGACAGAAATATGCTTTTAGACTGCTCACACTCCATACAATCCCTATCGCCATCTTTTCCATTGCTGATGATGTCACCCACCTAGAAGTATGCCTCTGGGAATGCTGTGTCCCAGTAATCTCGGTAGCGCATTCTGTGGCTGTGTAATGCTGTAGTGTGATAAGGTAGGTAGGTTTGTGTTCTAATCCCAGCCATGTCAAGTGTGTGTGTGCATCTCTGTCTGGCTGAGGACAGAAATATGCTATTAGACTGCTCACACTCCATACAATCCCTATCGCTGTCTTTTCCATTGCTGATGATGTCACCCACCTAGAAGTACACCTCTGGGAATGTTGCATCCCAGTAATCTCAGTAGTACGTTCTGTAACTGTGTAATGCTGTAGTGTGTTAGAATAGACATGTAGGTGTTCTATTCCAAGGCATGACAGGTGTGTGTGTGTTTGGCAATCATATCCTATGTGTTGGTATCTGTGAATGGCTAGCTTCAGGATGTGTTGAGGAGCATGTATTGTTATTTTCCTATATAGTGTCCATGAATGTCACAACAGGCCAAGAGACTGGGTTGGCAAGACATACACATACATTCGGCAATAGGTCTGGTGAGTAATGTCAGCAGCCCTAATCATACCCTTAATACAGTCTGAACCCGTGTGATGCACAGAAACACACTTGCCTTGATATTAACACCAGTACATAATGCAGGAGGCGCATATGGTTTCCTTTTCATTCTTGTCTAATACTTTGGTATCACGTGGTCCACTGTTGTGATATATATTCTATATATACGTATGTGTGTGTGTATATATGTATATGTGTGTATATATATATATATATATATATATATATATATATATATATATATATATATATATATATATACATATATATATATATATATATATGTATATGTGTATATATATATATATATATATATATATGTGGACATTAGCACACATACATCTACTTGATGGAATACATGTCCTATACTGTTCAATGCCTGTGCTGGATGATCTGTGTGTAATAACCTCAGCTGCATGTATATCTGTCATGGCTTAGTGGTAAAGCACATCATCTGTGGTATGCAAGGTCCTGAGTTCAAACCGTGCAGAGACCAGTTGTTTTGTTGCTGGGAAGAACAAGGGACATTGAATACAGTGATAGTAAGGTGCTTTTAACCAGTTGTGTGCAGATCTGTGTGACAATAAGCAGTGGTTATTATTGTGGAGGCTCAGTATGGGTCATGTAACTATGCATTAGAAGACAATACTATTCAAACAAGGGGGAAAATAGTGAATCCTATTTACCCCCAGGGTGTGATGCAGATCCCAAGAGTGTATATGTATAGATAGCCGGGTGCAGGACTCGAATATAGGTGAAAGCATGGGGGGGGGGGTGTCAGGTACACTGTACTTACATTGGAGCCCTGTGTCTCGGGATTTCTCCTGCCTTAGCACGCCTAAGCTAGGGGTGTGTCTATACCTGCCTAGTGCAATTGGGAGGGACAACAGCAGTAGGAGAGTAGTCAAGGTGAGCAAGCTGGTAAAACAGGTGATAATTATCACAATCAGCAGATTACAAGCCCAGCCTGGCCCAGAACACTACGATAAAGTGAGCAAGAACCATAACCTCAAGTTTTTTCCACACTCTACACCACCGGTGTATACATGCGGGGAAATTTTACAAAACAATCCAACGAAATGAGAAGGGCTGCAGCAGGCAACATAGACCAACATGTGCAGGAGGCTGAGGGTGGTGAGGATGTGAATGCTGCCGAACAACCCTCAGTAAGGAGACAGAGAAGACTGTACAGACCCAGGGTAACCTACCAGGGGCTACATGAGCTGGAGATAGTATAGCACTATGGGTTGGACAGAGACCTACTTCAGCAGATTGTTGAGCTGTGCTGGCCACACCTGACACATCGAACAGGCCGAGGGAAACCCATCCCAGTGGATACCAAGGTATGTGTAGGCCTAGGTATACTAGCCACAGGTACCTCCCAAAGCACAACTGGGGATATCATAGGGATCTCACAGGCATTTGCATCCAGAGTATTCCATGAGTTCCTGGAGGCCATGTCACCACATGCCAGTGAGCACGTACATTTCCTCAACACACATGAGGTGTTGACCAGCAATATGCGTCTCTTCCACCTAATGGCAGACTACCCTGGAGTAGTGGGTGCTATAGCCTGCACACACGTACACATCAAAGCACCACCTGATGAGCAGCGTAGGGCCTACATTAACCACAGGGGCATCCCCTCCATCAACTGCCAGGTCGTATGTGATGCCCAGGGCATTATACTGAATGTGTGTGCTGGCTGCCCTGGAAGCTATGACAATTCCGATATATGGCATCTGACACAGCTGTACCACAGATTTGACAATATGGATATCCCCTATGGTCACCTAGTGGGGGATGCTGGGTACCCACTGGAGCCGTGGCTGATGACACCCATCAGAAATGCACACACACCTGAACAACTACGCCATAATGAGGCACACGCACAGGCAAGACATATAATTGAGTGTGTGTTTGGGATGCTCAGGTCAGGGTTCCGGTGTCTGGACACATCCGGTGGAGCCTTGCAGTATTCACTAGCTACATACACCCAAATTGTTATGATATGTGCTATGCTACACAATATGATTCTGCGGAAACAGCTGCAGCAGGAACAGCATGGGGCAGGGCCACACAGCCCCCCAGCAATGCCAAGGCCTGTACAGGCACAGAGTGACTCAGAGGAGGAACTACCTGAGCCGGACCCAGTAGGCGGAAGGAGGCGTGCCCAGTATGACCTGACCTTGGCAAAGAGGCAACGCATGGCATATGCACTGACACAGTAGGTACCCAGGGAATGTCACCCTCTCTCACTCGCACAGACAGTAAAAGGGATGTCAAACATGACACTACCTGTGCTCAGCAATGTATAGGAAGTGCACTGTGTGCATCTGACATAGGCAGCCCTCCAACACCATCCTCAAGTCTGGCACACCCTCAAGGTAAGTCAATCAACCTACCAGTTGGCAGTTGTATTAGAATGTGTTGTTACCTGTAGCTATGGTATGAATGTGAGCATACAAGGGAATTTGGTGTCCGAATGTTAAGGCAGTGGACAGTAGACGTCCATAGTGGCACCATGACATCTGTAGCACATACCGGGGTCACCATAGTAGCCAGTAGTACACAGGGTGTCCTAATCCACTGCGGGTAATGGGCTGAGCATCATGTGTGTCCATACAGCCAACACAAGTCTCAACCAGCTGGACAGGTGTAGATCAACAGAGACAAATGCTGTACTATGGCCTCTGAATATGCCCAATGGATGACACCCCCCCACAGACGCACACAGACAGACTACAGCAGACCAGGCAGTTGATTGTAGGTTGTGAAGGCTAGGATGTCTGAAACTAATATGTTGGTAATTAAAGCTAAGATCTGGAGTACACTGGTATGCCTCTAGCCAGCACAATAGGTAGGTCTACACACTGAAATGGAGTACCTGACATACCAGTGTAGTAGTAGCAAAAGTGTACAAGTGTCAGCTGTGCCCCCCTTCCAATGTACACATGTAACAGTCAGGTGCACCCCCCCGATGCTGTGTAGGAATGTGGATACAGTTGGATGTCCCCACATGCTGTGCAGAAATGTAGCAACAGTCAATGCCACATGACCGATGGATACCCTGCCGACACATCATGCCACCTGTCAGTGTACAACGCAGAGACCGGCACCACAGTACTGACTAGCTGGACATGTAACACATGCAATACAGATGACCATACTGGGTATGCTCAAACACATGAAAGTATGACAGCAATGTCAGGTGACAACATGCGTAACGGTCATACTGGGCATGCTCACACAAGTAAACACAAGACGGCCAGGTCTTCAAATACCAGTGGTCTGGACATATCTGCCGGTACATTGCTATACTGTTGGATGACTGTGCTGTATGGTATGTGTGTGGCACTGTCTATTGTCTGTATATTTGCCATGGTGTATTGGTACTTCACAGTAGCTGTGTGCGCAGGGTGTTGCTACCAACACTTGCAAAGGATGGTTATTTGTTTGTGGCCAGAACAAGGCCATTGGATACGGAGTGAGTAAGGCACATTGCAGCAGTTGGGAGTGGTTGTGTGTGGGTTTGTGCGGTGTTAAGCACTGCTAACCTCTGCTTACAGCTTCTTACACTTGTTTAGACTCCACATTTCTTTAACAGTGCAATACTCGTATACTAGTAGCCAAACACGCTTACACCCGCTCGCTCCCTCACTTGCACATGCACCGACATTGGTGCTTGCATTTGTCACTCACGCTGGGTGGGCATGATCCCTTGTGATGCCTATTACATCGAACTACATGACTACAGTATTGAGTATGGCTGACCATTAGGCAATGGCATGGCGTTCGACTGTACGGAATCGGTGGCCTGTCCAGTGAGTTAATCATATTATATGCGTGTTCCTCAAATATTCTGCTCCCATCTGGCTGATAAATGGGAACCGATACTCTGCAATGCGGACAAGTAAATGTGTTTTGGGAACCACATCCGTCTGCCGGGTCATGCTACCGCATACCTACTGTAGGTTTGCCATCTTTTAAATTGGCCGAGGTGAGACTTTAGGATTAACACCTGTCCCACTTTGCGTGGGACAGTCCCTCTTTAGGCATATGTGTCATGTGAAAATAATCTAGACATAGCAAATGTCCTGATTACAGGACAATATTATATTCTACGTTTCTCTAATAGTTGCATGTAACAGTTATTGTATATATGACACTTTAATATGTTATGTGAAGTAGCATAAACAACTTGACTGCTGCTAGACTAAGCTTTTATTTGTGTTAATACATATAGTTCTGTACTATGCACGGGTGTAGGTATGTTCTCACCTAGTACGTCTGACATTTCTACGGAGCTGGTCCCACTTTGGCCATTTGGAAAGTTGACAGCCCTATAGGACCTATATGTAGAGATGTCAGATTTGGCAAGGCAACACATACCCACAGCCAGTAGAAAACAGAACTACTTCACAGGTTTGCATAAGTAAAGGTTATTCTTGTAGCATTATAGTTGCTAATACTGTTTCCTATAACATCTAGGTGTTTCAGATACAACATAATCATTTTATTCAACCACTACAGACAATATATGGATTCTTTGCCCTAAATCACAGGCCATGTGCCATAATAACATTTATTTTGCAGGACACAACTGCCCAAAGGGGACTGTTCCTCACAAAGGTGAACATGTGCTAACCCTAACCTATTATACTATCATCTACCTAAGGTAGTCGTCGGAATATGCGCTTTCCATCATGAGCAGACCTCACATATGAATGAGGGAGAATGAACACTGAATCAGGGACACTGCATAACACCTTCAGGGACACATTTAGATGATTGGTACTATTAACCTGACACATTGACAATCCCAGAGCATATGTATTCATACACATTTGTCGAGGTGCATGCTGTTTATGACTCATACATGCTGTCATTAGTCATTACATGTATTCTGCCACCTGTCCACCTAATTTCACTAGTTCTGGAAGGGTTTAGTTAGGACTGTGTTAGATTCTGATTCGTAATCACGGACGACACTGGGTGGTGGTGCTGCAGTAGTGTTGTCGCCTCACAGTTAGACGCTGTCCGTTCGATTCTCAGTTAGAGCGTCTTCTGTGTGGCAACATGCATGAATGGGCGTTCTTTCATTGGAGGTTGTACGTTAGGCCCGGCAAGCCAGCACGTAAAACTCTACTGCCAATCATTAGTGGACCGGAGTTCCGCTGTGGCGACCATTAACCGGGAAAAGCCGAAAGACACAAACAATCATGGACGTCCATGATAATCGGGTACAGTTCATTGATATAGTCCCTATGTATTCCCCTAATGGTTTACAGACTATCCAGTAGATGTGCTCTTACGGTTTGGGAAGTATGGGCGTCTGCTATGCCCACATAAGAATATTAATTACTTCCACGGGGCGGGCCTAATACATCTCTGCCAACCAACACTTGCACACTTAGGCCCATTATTGCATACCCATGATTCCCCTGCCTGACACCCCTCTACAGCACTCACCCTTACTGTGAGCACAGCTGGGGTATGAACACACCCCTACACACTGCCCACTCTCCCCCTCTATGGGCACATGTCATATGTTTTGTTAACCCATGTGTTATCAGACTTGCACAACCTACTATTCCGTGTACAGCTATATCCTGGTCGCGTCAATCATCATAGGTTCACTTACAAGGCAAATTTTTGATGTCCCACAAGGGAACCCGTGATCCATGTTTAAAGTGTAGACCTTGCAGATCTCTCCCACTGGTAGTTTCCTGCCGGTGGTCTGGAAAGCAGCAGTGTATTTACCTTTATTGCATGTCTGTATGTCTCACCGGCCTAGCTTGGGGGGGGGGTAGACGTTAGTTTATTGGACCTCCCACTAACATATGCCTGGTCTGAACATATGTTACCCGTAATTGCTGTAACATAACCTAGGTATGTACATGTGTATATCTACAGTAACATATATATATATATATATATATATATATATATGTATATATATATATATATATATATATATATATATATATATATATATATATATATATATATATATATATATATATATATATATATATATATATATATATATATATATATATATATATATATATATATATATATATATATATATATATATATATATATATATATATATATATATATATATATACATACATACAACATATATATACATCTGTGTGTCCATTGACCAATACATTTCCCAGCCATACGCACTTACACATGTGTATTGGGTTTTATATATGCTTCACCAGCATACTATTGCCTTAGTCATTATGACAACGACACTTCACTCCGGTTATCTTGTAATCGGTATTTAGCATGTTATACAGTGAACAGATGTCACAATATGTTCATGTACAGATTACCAATGGTAATTGGGATGTGATACAGTGTCATTTGACCTGTTCCTCGTCTGCACAGCCTATTATTCCAGCTACTGTATTTGTTTGTCTGTGCACATTCATATTATTTATGTCAAGAAATGGAGTGCATGTGTTACAGAGAATGTACTTCAACATATTGTTGTCTGCATGTGCATATGCATATATACCTATTACGTACTAGCTGACCTACATGGGGCAGTCCATTGGAACCAGCGCAACCAACCCTGGCACTCCTGGATCCATAATCGAATAACCATAGTTCCTCCCCCCCAACTGTGTTGAGTTTCCACGTGTAACAGCCATTATCCACCTGATATCGCACCCGTGACACACCTTTGCACATTGCCCTCTCCAGAGCATTTGGGGCCCTACACACATTTTGTACTGCCTCGTGTATTCAAAGGGTCTCCCACCATTTATATTTGTACATACGTGCCTTTCCTGGCATTATGAATTACGGCCATTTGTGGTTTACAAGTGTAGGTGGTCACAACATGAACTACATTCCTTCTGTGTGTAATGTAGATGTAGCAGTTCAACGATGGTATGGTAGAACCCCGCCTCTGGTGTGAATAGCGGTGCTCTGCTCTCTCTTGGACATCTTTATCTGACATACGCTGCAAGTACTATATAATACCTTAGTTGCTCTAGATTCCTTTCACAACCCTTGTGTATGCTTTATTCTTACAGTGTTCATTCTTCAAATATATATATATATATATATATATATATTATATGTCTGTGGATATATAGCTATACACACACATATATATAGCTATATAGATATATATATATATATATATATATATATATATATATATATATATATATATGTGTGTGTGTGTGTGTGTGAATATATATATATATATATATATATATATATATATATATATATATATATATGCATATATATCTATATATAGGTATATAAATTACATCTGTACATAAAAACATTTGCTATGCTGGGAGCTGCTTACACCCATGCATGCGCACTCGCATATGCTTACTGTGAGTTACATATGTTTACTGCCACTTCTTTGTGCTTACGTGTGCCTTATTCATTATGACAGTACCACTTTGATTGAAGCAATCCGGTCAATGGCCCCATGCAAAACACACGTTCACCTTTACATGTTTAAATGTTGGCTTTACAGCACAGCAACATTCATTCCACAAGAAAATGATATGTGCTATAGTCGAACTTGAACCGGGAATGCCTTTACATTAGGCGGATGCTTTAACCACTACACTATTGGTGTTCTGCTTTATTTATATGTATACCCATGGTTCATAGCTGCCCGAACACATGCCTCAATGCTTCACTTACACAGCAGGCATCCATTCTCCTGCTGGGAAAACCGCAGTACTACACATGCGCCATTCCCTATTCCCTACTGCTCTGGAACCATGCTGCATGTTTACTCACTCCAAGGATATTCAGAACTCCAACACTTATAGTCCTGGCACATAGGTGTGCTTTATTGTTAGGGTGTTTATGTGGTCATCCAGGTTTAAGCTTGTCTGACTGGAGACTGGAACAGCCCTGTACCTGTTTGAAATCAGAATTAGTATGTGGACAGAGTTAGTCCCAATGTTACCATTCTACCTTTGTTTACAGATGTAGGTGTTTGCCCACCTCTGACCAGCTTATTATGTTGGCACTACATAATATGGGGTGGGGTGGGGTGGGGTGGGGTGGGCTGGGTTCCACTGGTGTTTTCCTTAACATTTGTTACAATTGCTTTATTATGACCATATATATATATATATATATATATATATATATATATATATATATATATATGTATCTGTCTCTGTCTGTACATACACATACATATAGACCTACATACCTATCTACATTTCCCATACTGTTGAATGTCTGCTGCTCTCCCTATATACCACTAACATTATTCTGGCCATCACATAAAATTAGCGGCCCTTGCATAGCTTGGACCCAGAAACTGCAGCCCCTGCATGGCTTGGACCCAGAAACTGACACACCTTAGTCACCAGTTTGACCACTACACCATCTGTGGTACATTCTGCATTGATGGTAGCTAGGATATATGAGTTCACTACAGGTATTCAACAGTACTGGCAACAAATGTGACAGTTGGTTGGTGTACATATGTGTACGGACCTCTCAACCACTCATGGACTAATTTCAACAGTAACAGGGACAAGGCAAGGACAATTCATGGACAATCACGGACACTTTTACAATATTAGTACTATTAACTTGAAACGTGTTGACAGATTCAGAGCATATGTATTAATACTTATTTTCTGAAGTAAAAGACCTCTATTACTCTTATTTATTGTCATTATTCATTCAGTGTCATTCAATACCTTTCCTCCAAAGGTCACTGGTTTTAGGGGGGATTAAGAGGCTGGCCAGTTATTGTGCAAATGCTCTGACCATTGGTAGGGTTGCCACATTTTCATATGGCCAGGATGGGATATATTCGGGACACACCAGATTTTTCAGGCCAACACATACCCAAGGTCAGTACAGATTTTAGAACTTTACATATTTTCCTAAATGAGAGCTTATTCTTGTAGCAGTTTAGTTGTTTATGCTGTTTCTTGTAAAATTTACATATTTTACATACAGAAATAACTGTTTTAGGCAACTGTTACATGAAATATGGTACATTATTATTTCCTTCAATGACAGGACATTTGCCATTGTATCATTCTTGGTCAGAACACACCTGCCCAAACAGGGACTGTCCTTCACAAAGTGGGACAGGAGATACCCTGCTTACGTCAGCACCTTAATCACCCTATATCCAACTGCCACTATGCGAATGTGTAAAGTATATATTATCAATAATTCATGTGGGGAGCCGTGCATCATGGTCAGGTGTTTAATCCTGGGTAGTAGGTTCTGCATGACCGGCTGGAGGCTGAGCAGTCTCGTGAACCACTACTGCACATACAACTTGTGTCCAGATGTCTATAGGACTGGACATCGTGTCGTGATACCAAGTCTGACGCTTACATAGGATACTTATCCCATGAGGGATATCCAAAAATGAAACAAGACAATAACCTTCAATCTTTTTGGATTTACGAAAACGTGATAGGGTTTTACATGCAAGGGATACATAGTTTGCAATCCTGACACTGCCTAGGGTGAGACTGCCTACTAGATATGAGTAGTGGTCACTATGTGCAGATATGGCTGCGCCAAGCTAGCAATCTGAGTATGGCTGGATTTGGTGGACGTTCAGGAATGGGGGAGGGTTGTGTGCTGTAGAGGGGATGATGGGTATTCAATTATGCATCCAGGTGTGATGTAGTTGGATGGCTCAGTTCAGTCCAGACCATTATGTGGGTATGTGCCGGTAACATTTCTGTACATGTGTATCGCACATTTTAATATTCATATGTTTGTGGGATTGTGTTCTACAGTATGGCCTGTCAGGTTGTATTGTGGATGTGTATGTTTGTTCTTTGTATTTCTTTCTGATTCACCCACTGCTCCCTCACACATCTCCAGTTCACCTATTGTGCATCCAACACAGTCTCCCCTTTGCGAATTATTACATTACCCGTAACCCCCACACCCATATTCCACACACTCCATCCATCCCTTCTCTGGTTAATGGCCCATGGCACGGTCATGGGAACATATTGCATGCACTACATATCTCTGGTATCTGTATGGTTGTGAGGACTACCCTAGCATTTTTCACCTTCCACATGTACATCACGCACATAGCTACATGCAAATACTTATCTTTCATGACATGGTAGGTAGACCCGGGTAATACCCATTCATCTTGGGCCCATCCTGACAAGGACGCCTTGGACCGCAAATGGGCAGATTTTGGGTGAATGCTCTGACCATTGGTAGGGTTGCCACCTTTTCATATGGCCAGGATGTGATATATTCGGGACACACATCAGACTTTACAGGCCAACACATACCCAGGGTCAGTACAATGAATAGTACTTTTGTTTATGCCTAAATGTAAGCTTATTGTTGTAGCAGTTTAGCTGCTTCTTCTGTTTCGTTTACTTGCTTATTCTATTTCTTGTAACATGTAAGTATGTTACATATGGAAATAACTATTGTATGTGACTATTACATGAGATGTGGGACATAATTATGTCCTTCGATCGCAAGATATTTTACATTTATAATGGTTTTGGTATGGACACAACTGCCCAGAGAGGGACTGTCCCTCACAATGTGGGACAGGTGGTAACCCTGACCATTGGGCTAGACTTAGCTACTGGCGGCGTGCTAACACGATGCATTTCACTTCCACTTGGTATAACTATCAACACTGCAATAGAATACGGGCACGGGATTTTAAATGTCATTTGTTCGAGGGATGTGGACTCAATATTCAGCTACATGCATTTGTGTTCGCTTCTTATTTTTGTGTTCGCAAAACTGTCTTGCATGCTTTGCACACATTTCAGTATCCACGGACACTGACAGGTGTGATTACTATTGGAGGCAGGCTGTAATATTTAGCATTTTAGGTTGCACGTAAACAGCCGATATGTCCATGCCTCCGTGCGGCGCTTCGACATGCCCCATGCACTCGCACACATTTCCTATGCACATGAATGTAGCGGCAGCGCTCCTTCATTAATATGCATATGGCTCTACTGCGCCATCTCTACACTGCACGGTTAGCGCAAGCCTAACGCCGTCCTTGCGCTGAGCTTCATGAATCCCGAGGATATCTATATGTACCTATATATATATATATATATATATATATATATATATATATATATATATATATATACATATTATATATATATATATATATATATATGTATATATATATATATATACATACATATATATATATCTATATATATATATATATATATATATATATATATATGTATATATATATATATATATATATATATATATATATAGATAGATAGATAGATATATATATATATAGAGAGAGAGATATGAGTATGAGTCAACTGAATACTGTTGACTCTACAGCTGGTTGACATTCATTTAGTTGACAAAATTGAGTAGACTAAGCAGATGGTCAACAGGTTTGCAAGATCAACATTTTCTGCATTAGGGAGATACTTCCTTTCCTCAGGGATTATGCAATCTTTGAGTTAGTATATTCAACTAACAGGGGGTGTGTGGGGGCATAGGGCTGCTTGACCCCTTGAAAAAATGTTGTTTTTTGATTTAATGTTTTGTCTTAAATTTCTATGCACTGAGACTTTTACTTGTCATATGCACAATAGCATGCAGACATTTGCAATATCATCATTTTCATTTGGACATTGTGAGCATCAATGTCTGGGTCATTCCATAAAAATCAGTAGACCCACTTTTGTCAAATGGTGCTTTGGTCAACATCAGTTTAGTTGAACACGATTTTTTCGAATAACAGATGTTCCACACTTATTGACAACGGTAGCAGATTGCACAATTCTCGGAGTTTAATAAATTTGCCCTTTCCCCGAAAATTGTGCAGTCTTGGAGTTAGTGTATATAATTAGCAGAGGTTGTGTGAGTGTATAAAGGGACCTGTTACCATGCAAAAAAATGAGGTCTTCTTTTTTTTCTTCTTTTTGTTTTTCTTTCAGATTTTGCATGCACTGAGCTGATGCTTGGAGCATGTGGAATAGTACATCAATGTGCATAATTCCGATAATTTGGTGTCAATATTATGCATGCCAATATTAGTGCCATTCAACAAACTTAAATACATCCATTTATATATATATATATATATATATATATATATATATATATATATATATGTGTGTGTGTGTGTGTGTGTGTGTGTGTGTGTGTGTGTGTGTGTGTGTGTGTAGTTAGATAGCTAGATATAGATCTATCGATCTATTGATCTATCAAATCTATGTATAGATATATAGCTAGATAGATAGATATAGACATATTATTATTTTCCAGTAATCTACAATGATCTTCTATGTTTGCATATAGAGGATAAAAGATGCTAAAGAAAGTTGCCCATATTAACACAAATTTAAACATTTTAACAGCAAAATGAAATGAGCTTGGTAGAAGAGATTTTTCCAAGGCAGTAGCAATGTTTTTTTTTTTAAGTTACAGTTAACTACTGCTTTCATGTTATGTAAGTTTTTGTTTGTTTGGTACTGTTTGTTACAGAGCAGCAGAAAACTTCAGAAAAGAGCCTTCAGCATACTGAGCCTTAATGATGCCTAACACAGTAGTATAATTAACAACATCATTGATACATCACAGTTCTGCATTTTGCAGTGATATAAACAGAAGGCTAGTACCATATTGCTTGTTAAATATACACAAGGTTGCAAAATTCACCAGATGAGACGATCCCCAAGTATCTTAGTAATGAGATAACGACATCTGTAAGATTATTTTAGAACTTTAAATTCTAAGATTTAGAATCTCTGGTGAGGCTACAGATGGAATATGTGTATCCCAGATGAAAATGCCACTGGAAACAGAATGAACTGTACAATCAAGCTTCATTGCTAATGGCTATATCACACAGTGGCTAAAAAGCATTAACTGACAACTATTCCCTAAGATATAACATCTAGGTACTTGTGATGCAGTTTATTTGAAACCCAGATTTATTTAATGTAACTGTTACTGAAGAACAGTGTGCCTGGAAACATGCAAAGAACATAGCAGGACTGAGTAGCAATGTATTATTTCATTTCTCATCTTCTTATGAAGTTGTTTGTAACAGCTGGAGGCCAATACTGTACAATGTTTAAACGATGAACCATAGCTAATGTCCGAAAAGTTAAGTTAGCTCTTTACCAGTGAAAACAATGGAAAGACTTTTATCGATATATGTGTTCAGAATGTCAGAATGGTCCCTCTTTAATACTACCTTAATAAATAATAGCAATAATTCAGTCTGCATAAACACATCATGCAGGTTATTCACAGCAGGTCACAATCAAATGCAACCAGCTGCATTAAAATCACTGAGTGACATCTGAGAAAGACATAATAGGAAAATGCAAATACAAATAAGTGGTGAGTATGGAAATTCAAATAACTTGTAATTACATTCTTTGGAAGATTACAGCTGCAGGTGCTAATATGAATATCTACATATATATATATATATATATATATATATATATATATATATATATATATATATATATATATATATGTTGCCAGATTTGATAAGAACTTGGAGATGGTGTACTGACTAGTTGCTATATGTCTGAGTCCAAAACCTTGGACTCTACCAGTACCCATTCAGCTTATGTTAGTTTGGTTGCTGGAGCCCTACACCAAATTCCAAATGCAGAATTAAGCTTACCTCAAAAAATAGCTCAGAGTTATACCCTGACGAAGGCTAACAGTGTGCAAGACTGAACAATGGAAAAGCCAAGTGATATAAATAAGCCGTTTTGAAGAAGTGATATGCTTTACAGGCAGTACCTTGTGAGAAGCCTGATGGCTTCCAGTACAGAGTTCCATATACAGGTGGTGCTGTACTAGAGTTCTAGTTTATTTAACAGTTGTTTACCAGGAAATTCTGACTGGGACAGTGCCCGTTTTCAGTAGAGGACTGGGCCGAAAACTCCAGACACGTCTTTGGAATGTGAAAGGAAACCAGAGCACCCAGAGGAAACCCACGCGAGCACAAGGAGGGCATGCAGACTCCACGCAGAAGGCACCCCAGCCAAGAATCGATCCAGAGAATGTCTTGCTGTGAGAAAACAATGCTAACAGCTGTACCACTGCACCACCGTAGTTGAAGCAGTGTGTCAGAGACTGAGCAGATGTACGGCTGGTAGTAGTATAAACTATCCATAAACTCCAGTGGGGATGGCTAGCAGTGCCATTTAATAAAAAAACAGTGCACTTTGAATTGGGCTAGTGGCCATACAGTGCAGCGTCTGCAGTAGTTGGCCTCATAACAATTCAGCTCCACCTGTATCACAGTCCTGGTATTACAGGTAGACATTCTACCTGTAAAACAGGGTCTCACAAATATAACATATAGTGGGAGATGAGGATCAGGACCTGCCAAGTACTTAGGTAAGTTCATACTATGCCACATAGATAATGAGACTCATTAAGTCGCAAACTGTAGAATCACATTGTCTGCTCCTAGCATAGCAGGACACCTGGCCATTCACTACCACAACATAGAATGGTGCTAAATTGGGTGATCTCTGTCCCCTAGTATGATGTCATCCTGTGGGGCCAGGTTGGTATGTTATTTTGGAGTAGGGGTTGAAGGATTGTAGAAGCTCTTTGCTCTACTTTTCAAAGCTTTTGGAATTCAGTCCATAATAAGCCAAAATTTGTGCTATTTCAGTTTATTCATCTCACTCTGAGATACATCGATCTCGCATTTAGCATTCTGAAGTAGCTGGAGTGTTAGGGAGTAGATATCCATGCAAGGAGGTAAAAGCTCCTGCCCCCAAAAAGATGCCTACAAATTTCAATAGCAACTTTCGGAATCTAATGATTTTTGTTTGAGTCAAAGGGCAGGATTCACGAAGGCTTGCACAGAGTCTAAGAGTAGTGTAAGACTCCATGCAGCCCTCGTGATCCAGGAACAGCCCGAAATTCCGTGTAAGAGACCAGCTAAAACATCTCTTACACGGAGTGGGCGTGGATATGCTAATCACCTCACTTGCAGCTGAAAGGCATGCAAATGAGGTAGATTAGTGATCCAGGAAGCCCAAAGCAGCCCGTGTAGCTGCAGAAATGTACTCAGTTGACAACTGAGTACGTTTCTGCAAATAACACAATGGAGCCATGTCAGCTCCAAATAAAGGGTGCATATGTGTCAGGCAGCATGCCAATGGCCAAATATGTGGCCATTGGGAAGGTACCCCGATGCAAATATGAGAAATACATTTTTTTCCGGTGATTTCCGAAGTTTAAATGCAGCGCAGCCCCGCGCAAATGGGCTGCGCTATATAAAACATAAAAATGAAGGTTATAAACCCACAAATGTGGGTTTTATGCAATACATGGATTTACAATGCAGGGACTAGCAGACCAAACGCAACATGGCCACTGTTTAGTGGTTGCTAAGGGGGGAAGCTGAGTCTAAGACATGTAACTAAGCATTAGTAGGCAATCTGATGTAAATGAGTGTTAGGATACTGAATTCCACTGTCACATAGCAAATGAGCACATTCTGAGTAGTGTAAGAGATACATAAGGGGGAGGAATAGAGTAGGAGAAAGGTGACATCACAGGGGGGAATGACAGAAAGAAATGCAGTTCATTGAAGGTCAGTGTTACATGACAGATGTCAGACACATATCATGGAAAGAGGAGTGCCACAAGATAAGCATGGGAAAGTCAAGAAATGGAAGGTGCACACTGTTGCTTACACCAAGGTTTCTTGCTGGGAGTGCATGCGCACGTGTGCACGCCATGAGGCACGAGTAGGGCAGTGTGCGCGCGTGTAAGGCAGACTGAGCATGTGGGAGCCTGTTGGCAGACTTGTAAGACTGTTTGCGCTGGTGTGCGCGCGTTTTAACCCGAATAAGACGATTCTAAACTGTGTAAGCATGTGTGCACGCATGTAAGCCACTGTGAGCGTGTTTCTGCTGGTATGCGCATTGCTCCCCCCTGAGGAAACAGAAAGGAAACAGGAAACAACAGAATTAGTAGGAAGCTAGCAGGGAATACTGCTGGAGCTAGCAGGTGAAAACAATTAGAAGCAGGCAATTACACAGGCAGAATAGTAGCCCAGCCAAGCACTTAAAACTCTGCAAACAGCAGTGCAGGATGTTTCTCTCAAGAGACACTGCAAGACAGGAGTAAGCTATTAGAAGTGAAAACTGAAAAAGCTGAACTCAGAGCAGAAATGCTAGGGGCTGCCATAGCTGTCATAAGGAGACATAGGCTACTTGCTGAAGGTGGTGACAATGTAAATGGTGCCAGACAACCCATAGTGAGGAGACGGAGAAGAGTGTACAGGCCCAGGGTCACCTACCATGGGTTACATGAGCTGGAGATAGTGGAGCGCTATAGAGTGGACAGAGACCTCCTGCAGCAAATTGTTGAGCTGTGCAGGCCACGCCTCACACACAGAACCAACAGAGGGGAACCCATCCCAGTGGAAACCAAGGTATGTGTTGGCCTAAGAATACTAGCAACAGGTACCTTCCAGAGACCAACTGGTGATATGATGGGGATATCACAGGCATCAGCCTCCAGGGTACTGCACCAGTTCCTGGATGCCATGTCAGCACATGTCGGTGATCATGTATATTTCCCCAATGCCCGTGAGGTATTGGCCAGCAATATGCGTCTCTTCCAGCAAATAGCGGAATACCCTGAGGTAGTGGGTGCAATAGACTGCATGCACATACGCATCAAAGCACCAGCTGGTGAGCGAGGTAGGACCTACATTAACCGCAAGGGCTTCCCCTCCATCAACTGCCAGGTCATGTGTGATGCCCAGGGCATAATAATGAATGTATGTGCTGGCTGCCCTGGGAGCTACCATGATTCCCATATCTGGCATTTGACGCATCTGTACCAGACATTTGCCAATGGGGACATCCCACATGGACACCTAGTGGGGGATGCCATAATGAGGCACACTCACAAACACGTAATGTAATAGAGCATGTGTTTGGGCTGCTCAAGTCACGGTTCCGGTGTCTGGACACATCTGGTGGAGCCTTGCAGTACTCACCAACTACATGTACCCAAATTGTCATGGTATGTGCTATGCTACATAATATGATCTTGCGAAAACAGCTGCAGCAGGACCAGCATAGGGCTGGGCCAAACAGCCCCCCACCATTGCCAAGGCCATCACAGGCAGAGCGTGACTCGGAGGAGGAACAACCTGAGCCTGCCCCAGTAGGCAAAAGGAGGCATGCCCAGTATGCCCTGGCCTTAGCAAAGAGGCAATGCATAGCACATACACTAGCTCAGTAGGAACCCTGGGAATGATACCCCTCTCTGACTCACTCATATAATAACAGGGATGCCTAAAATGACATAAC
Source organism: Protopterus annectens (assembly GCF_019279795.1). Lineage (NCBI taxonomy): Eukaryota > Metazoa > Chordata > Ceratodontiformes > Protopteridae > Protopterus > Protopterus annectens. The sequence continues at coordinate 1,526,199,667 of NC_056728.1, read as the reverse complement.
CTGCTCTCAAACATGTACAGGGAGTGTAGTATGTGCATCCGACAGAGGCAGCCCTGCAGCACCACCTGAGGCATGAATGCCATGCATTAAGCAATGTAACACCATGTAGTATATGCACACTTGATGACCCTGACTAACAGCCTACCCTCACCAAGCATGATGCCACAATATGACGATGAGATGATCAACTGCAATAATTGGCTGAAGTATTGCAGTTAGTCAGAGGAGATCCAATGTGTGCCAGCCTGGGATGACATGCTCAGCATGACATGATGCTCCACCTGCTAAGGGTGGCGTGCACCTATCAGTCCAGGCCTTATGGATACTGGCAAAGGCTGTTGTTACCCACAATGTGCTCTGAATAGGTAAGGCTCAAAACACAAACCCACCTCCATAGGTATCACAAGGTATAAGAACCTAGATGTAATGCTACCCAATGCCAGAAGTCTAAACAGCAAGATGCATGCAGTCTAAACTCCCCCAGTATGGAGAATGTTGATATCTGTCCTGTAACAGAAAACTGGGTCAAGGCTCACAACAGCACCCTAACACTACCAGGTTACATCTCATACTGTGCTGTACAGCCTCAAAACATGGAACAAGCTACAAAAAGAGGGTGACTAGCAATAATTGTCAAGGATAACCACACCCCTATGTTGGTACCACAACAAGAAGCAGCATGGACTAGCCATGGTCAAGTAACAGTGGCTAAAACTGCCTCCCAGTTTATAGCCTGCTACAGACTACCATCCTAACACCAGGAACTGCACTTGGCCTATGTTGGAATACATGAATATATCAAGCCCTCCAAACCACATTATATTGGGTGACTGAAAATACCCAAACATAGACTGGGAGCATTATACTAGCTCCAACACTGTAGGACAAAAGTTCCTAGAATCCATAAACCAAAATGCCCAGGAACAATGTACCACTCCCACAAGAGGGGTAAGCATACTGGATGTGATAATCAGCAACATGGGTACTGGATGGCAAGATGAGAAGTGTATCCCTCACTGGTAAGACCAGACCATAGAGTAATCACAGCGGATATACACATCCTGACCACAGTCCCTGGCCAGAAAACCACAGTGAAAAACATGTGTAAAGCAAAAGTTGCACTCCTCCAAACTGATGTGGAATCCATTAAAGGCACTGTGCAGGTGCAAAATATGGGCCACACCTCAGAACCTGTTATACAGGCATTCCATGAACACTGCCAGGAATGCTTGGATTATGCAATCCCAAATAAAACCAAGACACAATGCCATACACACAGGCATCTGGCATGGTGGACTCCAGCCATTACCAAACCATGCAAGAGAATGAGGAAGCTACTACATGATAGAGCAAACATAAAAAGGGAAGTAATCACTGATCAGTAGTATGGCAATAAAATATGTTCACACATACAATCCACTAAGGCCAGCTACAACAAGTTGAATCTGTGAATCTTGAGGCAATGTTACACCTGCCCCAAGTGCACAGACAACCCTCAACTCCCCCCAAGAAATACAAATATATGTGAGAGATGCAACCATTTATCCAAACCGGAGGCTGAGCTCCCTCAACTCAGTACTGTCAAAACTAGTCAGAAGGAGAAGGTAACCACACACACCACAAACCCAGTCCCACATAGACCTATCACAACTGCAAACCAAAGACATAAACACAGAAAAACATTCCCGGAGGCCCTAATTACAAACACACCACATCAACAGAGGCCTCCAAAGCAGACACCCAAGCAACCACTACCTCCAAACATAGCACATGCAACACATAGTACACAAAGCTGGTGTGCCAAACAGTCACAGGCCAAAAGGAGAAACAACATGCCTGATACAGTTGTAATAGGTGACTCCATAGTCAGACAAACTGCTGTCCCGCTCACCGGACTGAACAAGGGAAAGGGTACAGTAAGCTACCTGTAGGCTGCTACAATACGCCTCATAACACAAGTACACAGGTCACCCCAAAGCAAGTAGAAATATGATGCAGTCATTGTCCATGCTGGCGTGAATGACCTGAGATGTACATTCCCGGACTACATGAAAAGAGACATAGATGAGCTCTCCGATTATGTAGTCCAGGCCGGTATGACACTGACCGTTTGCAGCATCCTACCCTCACCAAGAATGATGCCACAGTACAAACACAGAATGATCAGCTTTAACAAGTGGCACAATTACTGGTGTCATTCCAAGGGGATCCAATGTCTGTCTGCTTGGGATGTCATGCTTGACAAGCCACGCTGCTGTTCCAGGGATGACTTGCACCTGTTACCCCTGGGCGTCTGGATATTGGATAAGGCTTTTGCCACCTCCATAGAGCCTTTCATAGACAAGGCTGAAAAGACTAACCCACCACCCTAGAAAACATAAGTGGAAAGAAACATAAGGGTAATGCTGACCAATGCCAGACATGTAAACCTCAATATGCATGCTCCCAAGGCCCTCCCCAGTATGGAGAACATTGATGGCCGTGCAGTGACAGAAACCTGCAGCAAGGCTCCTGACAGCACACCAGCACTACCAGGTTATACCTCATATCATGCATTATGGCCCCAAAACCTGGACCAAAACATAAAAGGAGGGGGAGTATCCATATTCAGCACAGACATCCACACGTCCAGGTAACTGACAATGCACGAAGCATCGGAGACCACCCATGTGCAACTAACCGTAGGCAAAACTGCTGTACAGTCTGTAGCATGCTACAGACCACACTCTCACACACAGGAACCCCACCCAGCCGTCCTGAAGACACTGGACAGTATGAATGTCTCACCAAATACCAAACAAGGTACTCACAAATTACCACATAGGTGGTAATCCATTATGTATGGAAGGAGTAATCAGGGACCTAGGGACACAAGTGGACAGTAACCTGTTATGTGACACTCACATTGCCAACGTGGCTAGGAAGACTGTCTATACTGGACACCGTATCATGAAAGGATTCACATCTACGTCAACAGAGGTCATTGTGCCCCTATGCTGTTCTCTTATCAGACCCATAATCTAGTACAATGCCTCATTTGGGATGTACCTTACCTGACACCTGCAGCAGTTAGAAATACCTCAAAGGTACCTCACCAAGAGGATAAAGGGTCTCAAATATATGTCATATGCTGCCTGGCTGTAGACACCCAGCTGAATGCAGTCACATACTGCCTACACAGAGGCGTTGTATGCCTGTTGTACAAGGCCATGTCCAACACAGGAGTAATGGACATGCTCCACCCCAGAAAACCCAAATCCATCAGAGCTGTGAGAGTGAGAGATGTCAACCTCAACACATAATGAAATAGGTTGTGCTGGAGGGACAGATGCATAACTCAGAGGCTCCCTACATCCTGGAACAGAATACCACTCCATGTTAGGCAGAGCCCCTCACTGACAATCTTCAACAGGAATATTGCCAAGTGGATGGATGATCGTAGGTGTACACTGGGGGTCTTCACTGTGTCAGGTCCAGACAGAGGCACAGTAAAGTAAATCCTAAATGGCCATAATATTCACATAGCAAGGGGTGGTGAAAGCCACACACACTCTGGCTAGGCTTATAAATGCCCTAGGGCGGATAGCCTAGTATGAACCTATGAACCTATGGAGATACAAATTGTACAGGACACTAAGGATAATCACAAGGCTTTCTTAACTGATGGTAGGAACCTTGTTGGGAATTCACAGATATGCTTTGAATCACTCAAATATTACAAACAACATACCAAACACACACACATATTGCCAACATCCAAACTGACAAGTGCAGTGCAACCCCCCCCCCTCAAAATGCAAAATATCTATCCCAGCAGACTGCTGGCCCCCTGACATTGCAGATGCTGAGGTAACAGCCAGCATCTACAAAGCAAAACACACAGCAGCAATGGTATGAGATGGTGTCCTGGGCTGAGTCCAACATGGACTCCAAGAAGAATGGAATGCCAAATAACACTACTGCTCAATGTCAGCCTTACCACAGGATATGTACCCAAAGAGCAGTGTACAACAACAGTGGTCCTTCTCAACAAAGGTGTTGCCTGAATGGATACTGCAAACTACCACCGCAGAATCCTGACAAGCTTGGTCGGCAAAGCTATGGAAAGGATAAGCATGTACCGCAGACATAAAGATATTGGGGACCTACTGACACCAGACCCTACCCAGTGTGACTTTCTTAAGTGCACATCCTGCCCCTTAAACATGTTTGACTCATTTGAAACAGACATTAAGGTCATTGATGAGGGCAATGTAGTCCACACAGCGTAGCTGGACCTTGCAAAGGCTTCCATACAATACCCCACGTGTTCATTATAGATAAGCTCACCAGCTTAAATATAAACCCCTATGTCAGTAGAGGGGTTGCATTCCAGACCAAGGACAGAACTGACATGGTCAGACATGCTGCAGCCATGCCAGACTACAAACCAGATATAACTGGCATCCCACAAGGCTTGGTCCTGGGACCTCCCTCGTTTGGTATATATGTCCCATAGGTACAGGCCAACATGGAAGGACTGTGTCTGAACAAGTTTGCAGAGGACTACAAACTGGCCACCATATCTGACCCTCCAGCTGACACAAGCATCCCACAAAAGGGCCACATAGAAACAGACAACTGGTGCCATAGCCATGTTAGCAAGCTAATTGCAGAAAAGTGTATAGTCAACCCCTGTGGATATACAGTAAGTGCCCACCAATTACCACATAGGTGTTAACCCATTAAGTACTTAACATGTAATGAGAGACCTGGGGACACAAGTTGATAGATATCCTGCACTGGACAAGCATGTGGCTGTAGTGGTTACAGAAACATACCATATACCCACCTAATCATGAAGGTTGTCAGATCTAGATAAGGGGAGGTCATTGTGGCTCTGCAGTCATCATTCATCAGCATTACAATTGACTACAATAGCCCCTGTGAGATGTACCTCAGCAGACACCTCCATCAACTGTAAAGTCCCCAAAAGTACTTCACCAGGAGTATCAAAGAGCTTGAACAGATGCCATGTGTTGCCTGATTAAACAAACTGCAGCTCCACACACTGCCATACTGCCCACCCAGAGGCAAGCTGTGCCTGATGTATAAAGCCATGTCCAAGCTGGAATCAATGAACATGCTGCACCTTGTACAATCTGAATGGCAGTGAGCTATGCACATGTGAGACCTGAACCCCAGCACTGACATACATAGGACAAGCTGTACTGAATGATCCATAACACAGAAGCCACCCCACTCTTGAGTAAACTCCCAGTACAGGTTAGCCAGAGAGTCACTCATCGACTCTCCTCAAGAGGAATCTTGATGAGTGGATGGGAGATGGTAGGTTTACCCTGGGTATCACTGTTATGTCACTTGGTAGACGGAGGCAAAGTATACTAACCATGACATATGTCATGGCAAACTCCACTTACAATGTGTGTCGAAGGACAAACACACTCTCCGACTAGCATTAGAAATGGCCTAGGGCACATCGCTAGTGTTTGCCAATGTACACCTATGTTGTGGAATACACTACCAATGTTGGACAAGCCTGGTTTAAGTAGTTCATATCTGAACATAATGCAACATGGTCAGATGTGCACAACTGGCCCCTAACCAGTCTGTTGTGCTCACTATGAAAATGTAAAGCAGTGATAGGACTAAAGCCCAGGATACTGTCCACCACAGTGAAAGTACTGAACCAGTACACTATACGGTACTACAGTGTTAGGTCAGTATGAAAGGATGTTGACAACTGTATGCAAAGTATCCCATGCAAACCCTGCAGGCACAGTATAATCCCTGTTGTGTTCAGACACAAAGCAGTTGGACAGTAAGTACACAACATGACACACAACACACAACCATAAACGTGAGATATTGTTGAAGTTCACACTCATCCACAAATGTGGTGGGCTGCATAGTTCAACATATGGAAAGCTCACACTGGGCATGCTCGCACACTTTGATAAATGAGACATATGTCAGACAACATGCCATGGAAAGCCTGAACTGGGCATGCTCACACACTTAGGCCAAATCTCAGTTTAGCAGTTGGCCACACATATCTGGTATTTGTATGTGTTATTCCAGGAACCAACCACATTACAGCAATCTGTGCAGTGCACACAGTTAAATGACTACAGAGACATAAGTGATATAGTGGATCCCTCCCATATTCAAACATCTTCCACAGATACACAAGTTGTTCATAGAAACAGGGAATGCTATGGCAATAAAGACCTGCAAACAGTCTATCAGCAACAAATATTGTGCATCTGACAATTAAACATATGGGTGTAGAGGTCAATACTAGGCTGTTTGCCCTAGGGAATGACAGCTTAGCCAGAGTGTGCTTGGCGTCTGCCTCCCCAGTACAGTAGGCTACTATGCCACTGTAAAATAGGTCACATAAGGCACCGTGTGAGGCTAGTGTGCTGTGCCTCCATCAAGCAGGGACACAGTGGAGATCCCAGGGGTTGAATTTGCTAAGCCACATCCATGTTGTTGGTGTGTGCTGGAAGAGGGCGTAAATAACAGACTGAGGGGAGCCTTATCTGCATTGTCTGGACAATTTCACTGTCAACACTTTGTCGTGATGATTATGAGGGATTGAAGTGTCGTGCAAGTACTGTTCAGAGATGTCCTCCCTCTGTGGGCTACTGCTCTGCAATGTATTAGCTCACTCTGTCTGTTGGACAGCTCATATATGGCTGATGTACACCTGACAGGTGTCCTGTTGTGGAGGAGTCATGGGTATATTTGGGATAGCATGATCAATGCAAACCTTCCACATGCTCATAGAATTCAATTGTCAAGGATTATGCAGAGTGGCCTGTATACTCCCCCAGCATGGTTCCTTTGAAGTCTTCCACCCCAGTCTTCACAAGTGTAAAGTCTGCTTTTGATAAATACACTTTGTTTGCAGTGACAACCTTGCCTGGGGGTGGGGAAGGGATATTGTTGTCCAGGGAAAGGTGGGTATGGTCAGATATCAACAATGGTGGTCTACCTCTGGTGTGGAACAGTGAGTACCCATGTTGCAGATGGTCAGGTGCAATATGTATTCCCCCTTGTGGCTGTGGTGAGTGGTTCTGCCATAGCACATGGACTCACAAATTGTAGTGGCTGTAGGGTAATGTTGTAGAGGCCTGAGTAGTTCCCACACACAATATATCTGTACCTGACGTTAACAACTGGAATAGTGTATGTGAACACCTGCATATCTTGGCACTGTTCCCAGGGAAGCAAAGTGTGTGTCCTGGATGTGGGAGGGGTGGTCCAAACTGGTTGTGTTACAGGTTCTGTGGTCATGAAGCATGGTATAGAACATAACCTGCCAGTGCTGATGTGCATATCTGACCCTGAAGTAGGTGGCTGCAAATGCATATATATGCTATCCCCCACCTGACAGGTAGTACTAGATGTACATACCTCTGTAGAAATAATGATGTCAGCACCCTATAAATACTGCAGGTGCAGAACAGATGCCCAGTAATTTGGACAGTGCGCTCTGCTAATGCGTCTCCCTCAAGTGTCATAATATAGTTAGGTAGGGGTTTGAATCCTGCAAATGCTCAGTGTGTGTGTTGATGAGCGGGGTTGGTGTGTGTGCAATTCTTTGTGAGGGAAATGTCCCTTTTGGCAACTGGGAAAACACACTACAGGATGCACATTCCCCTTTCTAAACACTGATGATGTCAGCACCCTATAAGTACAGCAGGAGAAGAAAAACCTCCCAGTAATGCGAATCGCGCACTCTGCTAATGCGTCCGTCTCGAGTGTCATAACATAGTTAGGTAGGGGATTGAATCTGCAAATGCTCAATGTGTGTGTTTGGGTGAGGGGGTTAGTGTGTGTGCAATTCTGTGTGAGAGAAATGTCCCTTTTGGCAACTAGGAGAACACACTACAGGATGCACATTCCTCTTTCTAATCACTGATGATGTCAGCACCCTATAAGTACAGCCGGAGAAGGGAAACCTCCCAGTAATGCGAATAGCTTGCTCTGCTAATGCGTCTGTCTCGAGTGTCATAACATAGTTAGGTAGGGTTTTGAATCCTGCAAATGCTCAGTGTGTGTAGAGGAGGGTTAGTTTGTGTGCAATTCTGTAAGAAAGAAATGTCCCTTTCGGCAACTAGGAGAACACACTACAGGATGCACGTTCCTCTTTCTAAACACTGATGATGTCAGCACCCTATAAGTACAGCAGGAGAAGGGAAACCTCCCAGTAATGCGAATAGCGCGCTCTGCTAATGCGTCCGTCTTGAGTGTCATAACATAGTTAGGTAGGGGTTTGAATCCTGCAAATAGTAAGTGTGTGTGTTTGGGTGAGGGGGGTTAGTGTGTGTGCAATTCTGTGTGAGGGAAATGTCTTTTTTGCAACTAGGAGAACATACTACAGGATGCACATTCCCCTTTCTAAACACTGATGATGTCAGCACCCTATAAGTACAGCAGGAGAATGGAAACCTCCCAGTAATACGAATAGCACGCTCTGCTAATGCGTCCGTCTTGAGAGTCATAACATAGTTAGGTAGGGGTTTGAATCCTGCAAGTGTGTGTGTGTGTGTGTGTGTGTGTGTGTGTGTGTGTGTGTGTGTGTGTGTGTGTGTGTGTGTGTGTGTGTGTGTGTGTGTGTGTGTGTGGGGGGGGTGAAAGTAGGGTGTGTGCAATTACATGTGTGAAAGAACTGACCCTTCTGGCAACCAGTACAACACACCAACTGCTGCATATTCCACTCTCTACACAGAGATGATGTCAGTACCCTACAAGTACAGCAGACAAGGGCAAATCTCCCAGTAATGCAAATAGCATGCTCTGCTACTGCATCTCTCACTACTGTTAAAGCACAGTTCGTTATGGCTTTGAATTCCACACATGTCACGTGTGTTTTTGTTGAAAGTACAAATCTCCCGTACAACACACCAACTGCTGCATATTCCACTCTACGAGATGATGTCAGTACCTCCAAACAAATTACAGCAGACAAAGACAAATCTCCCAGTAATGCAAATAGCTCTGCTACCGCATCTGCATCTGTTAAAGCACAGTTCGTTATGGCTTTGAATTCCACACATGTCACGTGTGTTTTTGTTGAAAGTAGGGTGTGTGCAATTACATGTGTGAAAGAACTGACCCTTCTGGCAACCAGTACAACACACCAACTGCTGCATATTCCACTCTCTACACAGAGATGATGTCAGTACTCTACAAGTACAGCAAAAGAGGGCAAATCTCCCAGTAATGCAAATAGCATGCTCTGCTACTGCATCTCTCACTACTGTTAAAGCACAGTTCGTTATGGCTTTGAATTCCACACATGTCACGTGTGTTTTTGTTGAAAGTAGGGTGTGTGCAATTACATGTGTGAAAGAACTGACCCTTCTGGCAACCAGTACAACACACCAACTGCTGCATATTCCACTCTCTACACAGAGATGATGTCAGTACCCTACAAGTACAGCAAAAGAGGGCAAATCTCCCAGTAATGCAAATAGCATGCTCTGCTACTGCGTCTCTCACTACTGTTAAAGCACAGTTCGTTATGGCTTTGAATTCCACACATGTCACGTGTGTTTTTGTCACACAGAATGCCCATGTGTGTGGGTTGTTGTTCACAATAATGCATGACATCAATTAAACCAGTAATGGCAATGGACACAGATGATGTATGTGTGTGCCAAATACACATATGTACCTGTGACCTTCAATAGTTCCCATGTCTGATGCCTGCCACATGTGAATACATGGTATTTGCACTGGATAACATTATGACTGTGGTCTTCTGTGCGGGTGCTGCATGTGGTATGTGTATATACAGTGTGAGTTCTATATGGTATCATCCTAGCAGCGAGGCATACACATCTGGTCTGGGGCATATAGTCTACATGTTGATGAACAGGTGCTGCATGTTTTCACCTGTTGTGGGAGTGGTAACAAGTTGTTCCATAGCAATGCAGTGACTACATGCTAGGAACCTTTCAGCTAGGGTGTTGTAGCTACAGTAAAAGAACTGACCCTTCTGGCAACCAGTACAACACACCAACTGCTGCATATTCCACTCTCTACACAGAGATGATGTCAGTACCCTACAAGTACAGCAAAAGAGGGCAAATCTCCCAGTAATGCAAATAGCATGCTCTGCTACTGCGTCTCTCACTACTGTTAAAGCACAGTTCTTTATGGCTTTGAATTCCACACATGTCACGTGTGTTTTTGTCACACAGAATGCCCATGTGTGTGGGTTGTTGTTCACAATAATGCATGACATCAATTAAACCAGTAATGGCAATGGACACAGATGATGTATGTGTGTGCCAAATACACATATGTACCTGTGACCTTCAATAGTTCCCATGTCTGACGCCTGCCACATGTGAATACATGGTATTTGCACTGGATAACATTATGACTGTGGTCTTCTGTGCGGGTGCTGCATGTGGTATGTGTATATACAGTGTGAGTTCTATATGGTATCATCCTAGCAGCGAGGCATACACATCTGGTTTGGGGCATATAGTCTACATGTTGATGAACAGGTGCTGCATGTTTTCACCTGTTGTGGGAGTGGTAACAAGTTGTTCCATAGCAATGCAGTGACTACATGCTAGGAACCTTTCAGCTAGGGTGTTGTAGCTACAGTAATTCATCAGCATTCAGTAATACGTCAGCATTCCTGGTGAGGGTATGATGCCAACCAAGGTCAGGGTCATACTAGCCTGTGCCACATGCTCAGAGAGCCCTTCCATGTTCCCTATCATGTCGTCCAGGGAGGTACATCACAGGTCAGCCATAGTGGCATGGACAATGACTGAGTCATATGTGTCCATGTCTCTGACTGACCTGTATGCTTGTGTTATGTGGTGGACCATAGTGCCCCACGGGCATATCACTGTGACCTTCACCTTGTCCAGCCTGGTGAGTGGGACCTCACTCTACCGGACAATAAAGGTACCTAACACAGCTGTAGCAGGTGTGTTGTCTAGCCGTACAGGCTGAGACTGTTTGGCACACAGGATTTGTGTGCTATGTGTTGCACGCTGTGTTCGGCAATGTATGCCTGTGTGCCAGCTGCAGAGGTGTCTGCTGCTCAGGCAGGATGCTATTCTGAGGCTCCACGAATGGCCCAGTGTGTTCATGTGTTTGGATTGCTGTCAGTGTAGGTCTACATCAGACTGGTATTGCAGTCACTGTAGTATTTCATGCCACCTGACAGGTTATGCCAGTACTGGGTTCAGAGTGCTTAGTCCCCAGTTTGGCTATGTGCTTGCATCTCATACATGTGTTGTACGTCCATGTGTAGGGGAGAGGGTTGACTGTGTACATGTGGCAGCTGTGACATTGCCACATGACCCACATATTCCACAACTGTACCATAGAGGTGACTGACAAGTGACCTTTGCACATGCTACCATAGTATTGTGATTGCCATGGTGATTAACAGCACATAGGGCCAATGGGGAACAAGGTACAGAAGGTGAGTATGTGAGGGTGTAGTGCCTGTGATTAGTTAGCACTGGCATATATGACTGCTCATGTGGACAAATGCCAGGTAAGTCATATGCAATGTGTCACAGGCAATGTACATGTGAACAGGACAAACGGTGACATTCTGTCAAGTGAGACATTAACATACATATAGTAAGCTATGCAGATGTCACTAGGAGTCCACAGAAGCTCTGTAACTCTGCATTGCAGGTGGGATCAGTGTTCCAGGGTAACTGCAAGCAAACATGCATGCAAACAAAGCTACAGTAAGCAGGGCTACATGTAGTCCATTGTACAACAAACAAGCTGTACCAGTTCCAGTAGGTAACAGTGCAAATATGCAGGCACTATACACATGTACACATGTACAGGTCAGATGGCTAGGGTCCAGTCTCAGCGCACACAAGTGTACAGACCATGTACCATCAGGATGTACAATAACTGGATGGAAACCCAGGTGCTCATACCTGCAGTAATACACATGTCAACTAACAGACACTGAGCCTTCACTCAATGGTTCCATACTTAGTAGGATGTATGCTATCTGTCCTGCCACCACAGTATCCCTGACATTTATGGGGACTCTCCCTCCTGTGAAAGTTAGTTTTGTGTGTTGGGGCTGTCTAACATGGTATGAGATGTGAGCTTGCAGTGCTAGGGTGCTCCTGTGTGTCCTGTACCAGTCGTGTAGTACTGCACACATATCAACATCCTCAAACATCCGCAATGCAGAGTCCAGTGTGGGCAACATGCCACTTGCAGTTTACATGTCCATCATTGCATATCAATACTTTCATTACCTTATCCCCTGTGCTACCTATGTATGTAACCTTCTGTTGACATCCTTATCACCAGTATGCCAACATGTGCAGATGATACACTATGGTACTTACCATGGGTGTAGACAACAGTACAAGAAAATCATACCCTTACTGCATCAGGCATGCTGGGATATACCCACAATTATATCAGCACACAGTACTGTTAACAACATGATACTATTACTACACGTCTATGTAGTCACCCTGTGCATCAGCAACATGTTAACCTGTACCTCCACTGATGTTACAGATTGCAGGAGGTGGCACAGTTTCATCATACGCACAGGGTGTGAACTTGGTATGCCTGAGTCTGCCACTGATACCACCAATTGACATGTATGTGTATGTGTGTTGGTGAGGGACAGCAGTACAAGGTGGGGCAATGTTGATGCAGTGTGTGCGTGTATGCGGTAGCCCTAGGTGTTGTCAATTCGCATGTATGTATGGATGCACACAGTTCCACCTCATGGCTGCCATATACAGATCAGTGTCTCTGGCCACGGACACGGTACCTGTGCCTTGCAGGGGTGCTACGGACCATATCCGGTACCAATTCAGACTGGGTACTGTCATCAGAAGCAGGTGTTCGTTGACTGGACACAGATCCCTGTCGGGCCTGTCCAGAGCCACGTGCACGTGGTCTCCTGGGGCGGTCTGATGACAGCACAGACCCAGCATTGCTGGGGCTGCTGCTGGCACTATGGGTGCGGCTGCGGCCCTGTTGTCGCCCGCGATGACTGCCAGCTGCTGCCGTTGCTGGCATATGCCCACGTCGACGCATCAACCGTCCACCATTGCCCTGGCTCATGGACATGTAGTTGTGGAACCGATCTATTATGTCCCCACAATGTCTGTCTATGACATCAGTGAAATTACGGATGGCAGCCGCAATGTCACGCATACTGTCAGTCATGGCTGTGTGACATGCTGTCAGCTCCCTCAGACCCTGTCTGGTGTACCGTTCCATACGTGACTGTGCCTGCATGACAGCTCGAAACATAGCTGAGGTTGTAAGACCTCTGTGGGCACGTCTGACAGGGGCAGTATGCCCACGGATGATCCCATGAGAACCCCCGGACATCTGTCTGTGTGGTACCATCTCAGGGCCATGCCCATGGCTGCTGTGTGGGGAAGCATGTGCCACAGATACCACATTACCCTGGTCAATGCCCACTGTATCCTGTCCATCACCTAGGGACATTGGTGACAAAGGGTGTATTGGCAGGATGACTGTGCGCATTGATGGGGTTGACAGCTGTGTACTGTCAATTGGCTGACCAATGACGGACCCTGGCATACCTTACAGTGCCATTACACAGATGTCATCATTATCAGTACCCGTGGCACCTGATTCAGGTTCACTGCTGCATGACACCAGAGCAGCACCACAACCTGTGGGAGGGAAACAGGAAACACACTTTACAATGTCTACATAATGTTACCAGTGATGCACACATGCACACATGCACAGGTGCACACACGCACGCATGCACACATGCACAGGTGCACACATGCACACATGCACAGGTGCACACATGCACAGGTGCACACATACACACATGCACACATGCACAGGTGCACACATGCACACATGCACACATGAACACAGTTGCACACATGCACACAGTTGCACACAGTTGCACACTTGCACACTACTCAGTATGCGAGATATCAACACACAGACACAGACACACCTGCATGCATACACAGAGCACTACTAAGTGAGCCTAATATTACTATTGCTATCAAGAATATTAAAGGTATTGTTAATACACACTCACCAGCATGGATAGGTTGCATTGCTGTTACACCGGAGGGACCTGCAGAAGTGAAGAAATTAATGTCAGTGGGCGCAACTGTGCCATTGTTACTGAGTATGATACAGGTCAGTAGTACAACAGTTGCCTTTCACAGGTCAGCTGCTGATATTGAGAATATCACACTTGCACATTAAATACTATGATGACAGCTACAAACCAAGGACACACCTCACACATGCATTAACTACCAGTGTACACAACAGTCAACTATACATATGGCATATTACCTGCACGCTCGTAGTCTTGCTGCTGTTTGGCTCCAGCCTCCATCATAATGCAGGTCTGCTGCTGTTGTTGTTGTTGGCGGGCTGGAGCCACAACACTTATGAGTAGTCCCTCCAGTCTGGTGAGTGGGGGATGTGTAGCCACTCCACCACCTGTGGCAACCTGTTGCCTGTGAATATCCGACGCACGCTGACGGACATTTCTGATTAAATCACTGCAGTGATGTCGTACCTGCTCATATGTCCTATTATGCGTGCCTATGTCATTTACCCGACGGACCAGGTCTTGCCACAGTGCAGCCCTCTCCTGCTGATTCTGGCTGGTGCGGGAAAAGAGTATTGCATAATCCCGCACCAGGCTCTGGTGTATTTCCTCATCCTCAGCTGCAGAGTACGCTGGATTGCTCTGGTGAGCCATGGTCCTGAAAAAGGAAATAACATGATATCAGCAAAATATGTCAGCAGAATTTGGCACACATACTACACATGCTACTCGACTGTTGTGATACAACATATCTCACATATGTAACATCTGTCTGTCTATTGGTGGATACACATGTAAATGGCCAGGTATCAGTGCTCAGCCAACAACTGTGCAACAGTACCTGGCACACTCCATACGACATACTACCAAACCCCAGCAGTGAGAACACTGATTCAGGTCCAAAGCACCTCCTCACTCTGTGGGTTTGTATCGAGGTACTGTATGGGGTACATCGTCAACTACTGTGTGCTGACCACAAACTAATTGCCCTGGATATACATATCCCACCTCCACCACCAGCACAAACGACTACAGTGAATAACATTTCAAATGCAAACTTTACACTTCGTAACATTGACATGGTATCCTTTAAGCCCACTGGGCCAGTGGAAGACACAACCCACAATGCTGACCCCTTCACAAATGATTTCTACGGACATCTCCGAGAATGCATGGATCATGCAATCCCATATAAGACCAAGACACTCTCCACAAAGGGAAAGCATCCTGTCTGGTGGACCCCAGCCATAGACAGATTGTATAACAAAGATGGAAGCTACTGCAAGACAGAGCATAATTCCATAAAGGGAAGGCATGTCTGATCAGCACTAGTAAGGAGCTATTTTCTCTCATACAAACATCCATGGGCAACTTTGAGAGGGAAATCAACAGGGACACTACAGATAACCACAAGGCCTTCTTCAGTTATGTTAGCAACCTGGTCAGAAACCCTCCAATATGCTCATAGTTAGTACACAACAACAAATAATTCACTGAACCCACAGATATTGGCAACATTGTGGCAGACAGGTTCAGTGCAAGTTTCCCCCCTCCCTCTCCCCCAAAATAAGACATACTTATCCCAGCTGACTGTAACCTCCCTGTCATCACAGATGTCCAGGTGAGAGCCGCCCTCAGAAAAGCAGAAAACACAGCATCAATGGGACCTGATGGTATCCCCGGTTGCATGCTACATGAACTCCAAGAGGAGCTAAACACACATATAGCAGTGCTATGTAACACTAGCCTGACTACAGGATATGTACCTGTACACTGGCATACAGCAGAAGTGGTTCCACTCCACGAAGGAGGCACCTCTACATACCAATACAATACATCACAATACAATACAATACAATACAATATACTATTGCCTCTGGGACTACAGCAGCATACTGTTCTGCTACCCTGACCATTGTGACACATGTGATGGTACCTGCTCCTGTCAAACAGTTACACAGGGTGACTCATATGGCATATTACCTATCTGACTAACATTCAGCAGGGGTATGTGTGACGTACTCATGGGGAGTCTTGCTTCTTAATGCTGTGTGGTTTATTGCAGGGTATGTCTTATCTGTGGGTAGGAACCTGTACCTCCGCCATGTGCTCTCTACTGCAGTGTCATGGATGACACACAGCAGTCATTTAGGTTGTGGATGGTGTGAGGTGTTACTATGGTTGTTGGACATCTGCCATGGGTGTGACCTAAGTATGTAAATCCAGGAGCGGTAACCTCTATGTGGGTAGTATGTGTGTACTCTGTGGTGTTGTCAGTCACTGTGCATTGGTAATGTGTTTGAGTGCATTGTCACAGTGTTGTACATTTCACTGTGTCCTTCTCCATATCTGTAGCTGTCATGTGAGGTACATACCGTGGCAGCCATTGTGTGGTGTGGAGGGGTACACTGACCTACATGTCCGTAGCTGACACACCATGTCTGCTGACACATACCATGTGCAGGTATTCCAGGAATAGTGTGCCACTGTGACTATCATTGGGGGGACTATTGTACACATTTATGACCCTGTTCACCCCTGACACATGCAGTGGTGGGCAGCCAATCACATATCTTATGGTTACTGGTGTAGGGGATTTGAAATGAGGTATGGTACTCCAGTTTTGACACTGGTGTTCACTCCATGCCTTTGTCACCAGGCACCTGTTGCAATACATCTGTACACATGTGCCTCACTCAGAATATATATACATCTCTCTCTCTCTCTCTCTATATATATATATATATATATATATATATATATGTATATATATATATATATATATATATATATATATATATATCTGTATGTATATATATATATATATATATATATATATATGTCTGTATACATATACACATATATATATATATATATCGATGTACATATATTGCTATAGATATGGAGAGGGGGGGTGTGTGACAAAGAGGGGGTGAGAGTGACAGAGGGGGTGAGACAGGAGGAGTGTGTGATCGTCATATACAGTCATATCTGTAGATAGATCTGTCTGTCTATGTATATGTATCTACATATATCTATATCTGTATGTGTGTATTACATATATATGTTTCTACATATTCTATCAATCTACATCTGTCTATGTATTCCTACATCCCTCTCTATGTATGTATACATATATGCATATTATATATATATATATATATATATATATATATATATATATATATATACATACATATATTGACATACATACGTATCCATATGATAGATAGGTATATCAGCATGCTTGTTTACAAAATTGTATACACACACTAACATACTGCTAAACATACATAACTGTGAAACCTACTTTGTACATTGCACTACAACCTACATTCAACCTACATTGATATGTGCACATAGATGCCCTCACATACATATGTATGTACAGCCTTCACTGATAGTTGCTGTATGTCCCCTGCCCTATGCACATCTTCATATACATATGGATACAGACCAATGACACATATGGAGGGTTCACAGTATGTAGACTTTTAAAGTATTACTTTACATTACCTGTGTTTGTCACAGCTGCTTGCGTTGCCGTTTGGTTTGGTGTCCTGCTGCTCTAGTTGGCAGTTGTCAGCTTTCGAGTGGGTTTTGATGACTGGTTTTGTTTGTGTATGTTTTCTTCTCTCTCTCTCTCTCTCTCTCTCTCTCTGTGTCTCTCCCTACCTCCACAAGGTGCAATGAAAGTATTGCATGTGTGGACTGGGAGTACAGCATGCTTTTGTAGGTATCTGCATATGTCCATGTCATGGCCTCTGCACCAATTGTTAGCCAGCATTTGCTAATTGCATGCAGCCAGTTGTGTACTGATTGCAGTTCTCACTGTGATTCCAGGACAGTGCTATAAAAAGGTATGTGAGATAGGCGTAGCCCTTTCAGAGTTTAAGGGCAGGGACCATGTTGGTATGCTGTGGACACTGTTCTGTGAGTGTAAAGGTTAGTATCTCTCTCATATTTCTGGCTGTGTTGTAGATTAACATTTTTCCATTCATTTCTCCAGTTTCCTGTACTAAGTGTGTATGTACACTGACACCTAAGGCTACTACTACTGTTAATGTGGGTGTGTGTGCTTTCCTGTGGGACATGTGGTGTAACTTGTATATAGCAGTGGCTATTGCACTTTGTTGCTATGGCTTCAATATTTGCCCTTTACATTCACTACTTGTATGCCAGCTAGGTGTCTTGACTGTAGTGTGTTGCTGTGGCTTTCCTAATTTCCATGTACATTCACACCTTGGAATGCTTGCTATATCAGCTAGGGTGTTACTGCATGCAGTGTGGTCTGGCCATGAAGTGGGCCTTGACATCTATTAGGGTATTTGAGTATGCTGCTGAGCAGGCCCCAGAGACTCTCAGGTGCATCTTTTATCTGCCTCATGGAATGGTACGTATCAGTGGGGTACACCCATTAAATTGTCTGGTATTCTGCAATTCTGACTGTGGGATAGCATGAGCATATGTATTACTACACTATTTCTGCCGTGCAAGTGGTGCATACTTTCAGTACTTCATAGTTACCATTGCATGTGTTGTAACACCTTTCCTCCTACTGTTTGTACATTTCACAGGGAGTCTGTGGGGCATCCTTGTAACTCAGTAACCGTTGCTATGTCTAGGCTCTTAACTATTCAAATATGGCAGTGTCAGACCTCTCAAGTGTACAGATATTTGCAGGTTGCCCACATTTTTGCCTCATATTTTGGTCAATATCTCATAAACAGCTTTTTCTGGCAAATCACTCTGGGCTCAAGTCAGACTATAGTGACAAACATTTTAGTTTCAGACTTCATACCCTTCCAAACACCCAACAAAATGCAAAAGCTGTTACTCTCTCAACTGTCTAAGTTTGTTGTAGCATTATTTGGAATGTGTCCCTGTTTTTGGCCCTTTGCTCCACATTTTTTATTACTTAGTCCGGATGTGTTCCTGTAAGAGGTTGTGGGGTATGGGCAGTGATTATCCTGCTGTGAGTATGTGTGTGGCTTGCAAGGTGCTACAGTGACATTATTACCTACTAGCTACCAACTAGCATGGCTGTTTCTGTTCACACACTAATATTCTAGACATCCACTACATTTGACAGTAAATATACATGACATGCTTTGTGTACTACACATCCTATATTCCCTTTACATTCATTCCTACTATTACATGATATATTTATTGTAGCACAATGGTTTTATATAACAGTCATGGCTTAGTGGTAAGTCATGCAGACTACTGTTTCCACGGTCCTGGGTTCGGGACTGACAGTGGGATTTTATTTTGCTTTTGAGCAGACTACAGGACTTGTCATTCAGAGTGACTAAGGCACTTTTAAGCAGTTGTAACCGGGTTAGCGCTGGTTTGCGTGGAGCTCACGCATGCACACTGGCGTTCAGCTCCGCACACACCCGCTTACAACTGCTTAAAAGTGCTTATTCTTGCGCACACCCACGCTATTTTCTTTGAAAGAAATGAAAATGGGGAGACAGGAAAGTGGTGAAAGAGGGGTCACAAAGAGGGTAAGACAGTAGGGAAACAAGCTCGGGTCTTGCAGGAGGGATGTAGGTAAGGCCCATAGCTGCCCATTTCTTCATCAGCAACAGCTGTGCATATGTTTGTAATTTGGTGTGACATTTGAAACCTTCCACCCCCGAGAGAGGTGTAAGGACAACAATAATACTTGTTGTACAGCCAACTGTAATTGACAGTTTCCATGTCCAGCAGACATGTGTGCGAAATGGGCAGCTATGTATGGGGCGTAATTTTTTTGTGGGTACAGAGTGCCCTTTTTTTTTTTCAGGTGAGAGTGGTATGTCAGGTACAGGAAGTCGGTATAGCTGGGGAGGTAGGTTGGGCAGGTTAACAGACAAGACAAACAAGACACATGCAGGGGCATTGTATGACACATGTGGGGGGGTTACACAATTGACGGGGACAGATGTTTGGATATCTAGAGCCCATGAGCCCACAGATGGCAACAGTGGAACTGATATCCCCACCCATGGGCAGTTGCCACTGTGCCTTCACGGCCCAGGATGGGGCTGTGCTGGGGGCTGTGTAGGCCGGGCAGCAGGCACGCCCATTAGTAGTGCCACCTGTGCCTCAAGCTGGCGTAGGGGCCCAAGAACAGCTTCCCGGATCTCCCTACGCACCACAGTCTGGACACTATGGAGGGTGAGTGGATGTTCTCCTCCGGCCACACTTGCAGAGGGGGGATGAGCCCAATCCCCTGCAGTGCTTCCACCCACAGGTGGCACAGGGCCACCAGAGGAGGGTCCAGCCTGGGCACTACTGCCAGGTGCACTCACCAGCTGAGGAGGGAGAGGTGGATCCGCTGGAACCCGCCTTCCCTATCATCCTATGTTTTGCATTATGTCATGACAGTTTGGGTTAGTAATGTACAATACCATTCACAATTAGTTGTAACAGCATGCATTAGTATTTCCATTAACCAAACACCCAGATATTCAAACCATTGAACAGCAAGCATAACACATGCATATTTTGAACAGCAATACACAGTCCAACAACATGCAGGGTTGATTGATGGCAACAGGCCATCAGATTTGGATGTATGAACAGGGCAGATGCATCAACGTACATGCAAATATGTATGAACCAACAGGACAAATGTCCAGGGGTGATAATTGTGATTGCACATACCAATTTCACGTGGAATGGATTATATGTGGTTATAGGGTAGGGTGAAGAAAATTTAATTAACAACTTCAAATACCAATACATATGCTGTACATTTCTAATAGCTGCAGATATATACACACTACAGTTCTGCCTACAGTTTCCTATGTGATAACTACTTCAAGTTGGTGATAGGAATGTTACTGCTACATCAATATACATTTTCATTTTTATTCATACACATTCATATCTGGCTCTGTTCAGCTACATCATCCTGCTACATTTGCTTTATATAGCTATAGACAACTGTGGATGTTTGGTATTTCAGACAACCATACTATCTGCATATTGCAGACCGAGAGCAACATATCCAGATTTTGGGATACACATTCCAGCTGTGGTAACATTTTCAACACATTTTACAGTTTGGTTCTGCTTGTCACATTCATTTCATTCTGTACTGACTGCAGTATACTTTATTCAGGAGTTATTACTACTTTATTGGTGGATTCATAACTCTTTCTCACACTCTCTCACTTGTTTTATTTTTACAAGTCAGGATGGTACTTAATTCAAGGCTTTATTGACATGTTTTACCTGTAGTTATAACAATCCTTTACAACAGTCTCACTTCTGTCATGTTTCTGTATTTCAACAGGGATATATTTCACACGCGTTTTACTCAGCTTCTGCAGCTGTACTTTTCAGCCTGCTGCAAGTTATGTACTATTATATTACAGGTGGGACATCTTTATTTCAGACTTTATTTCAGACTTGTTTCATTTTTCTGTTTGGATTACAGACTGCATCACACTTTTGTAATCAAGCAATACTTGCAAACCCTCTTACACTGTTACTTGCACATTTTATTACTTAGTGACTACACTGCACTCTTTTGCTAACTGTCATACTTTTATATTTATTTACAGTTACAGGGAGAGGATTACTGACCTGCCTGGTGGTGCAACCATGCCAGCCTATCGCCATAGGCTCTACGGTTCGCAGAACGGACACCTGCAGCTGTAATATAAATAAAGTAATATTGTAATACACATCTTCATAATATCAGCTTGGTTAATTTCTTACATAAATAATTAGATGTAACTTACTCAGTAGTGGGGCGTTGGGCATTTGCTGGGCCTCCTGGATCCAATGGTTCAGTTGGTCCTGCTTCCGTCTCTTCAGGTCCGCATGGTGGTGACGGACCTGTTCACCAGTCCTTGGTATCCCTGTGGCACTGGTGAGATCATGAGCCAACTTGTCCCACGCCTCAGCCCTATATGCTCCCCACAGGACCAGGCCCTGCATGAGTTGGGCCTCATGATTGTGGACAAGGAGCCAAACCATATATTTGGACTCCTCAATGCCCCACCTCTGTGCTCGAAAGCAACTACCCTCACCTACACCTGACATTCTGGCTGCAAGTTGGTTCTACAATCGGTTATGCTGTGTATTCCCACCTATGGGGCTTATATATGCCGTTTTCCCCACTTATCTGTGATTGGCCATTTTGGAATTGTATCAGCTTCACAAAACCTGCTTTGTCATGCTCCTCTTTCTATTCATTCCTATATATATGCTATTATTGCATTTCTAAGTGCAACTGTCATGGCTTAGTGGTTCAGTACCTTGACTATGGTGCATGGTATCTTGGGTTTGAACCTGACCACTGCTTTTTATATTTTATGACTGTCTACACAGGCTAGGAGGTGTGTCTGTGTAAAGGCAGTTTTGTTACAGCTTGCTCAATGTTGCCCGTCGGTTAGCTTGTTGGCGCGGTGCGCAGCTCTGCTCAAATGGGTTACGCTGGTTAATGCGTCATTTGGCTGTCAGCACGCATATTACACTCAGCTCAGCTACGGGCACACAGTTTCAGCATGTTAAACCACTGCTCACCTACGGGCACTCATTTTACACCTGTTAAACCACTGCTCACCTACGGGCACTCATTTTACACCTGTTAAACCATTGCTCACCTACGGGCACTCATTTTACACCTGTTAAACCACTGCTCACCTACGGGCAGATGCACTCAACTTGTTAAACTGTAGCTCAGCTATAGGCACATCTGACATTTTTTATTATTTTGTTATCTCACATTTCTTCAAAATAAATGGCCCATTTCATTACATTTTACATAAAATATAATTTTATATGTGTACATATATGTCAGGGACTTGTTTCGTGCTTATTTCACTAAAAATAAAAATTGATGTTGGGGGGGCTCGAACCATGACTGCCTGCTCTTCAGCCGACGTCTTTACCGCTACGCTATTGTTTCTTGGCTTACTTTGCATATGTAGTTCTTATATGCTTTCCCACTGACTGCTAACTGTGGCTAAGCTACGGGCACGCCCGCGAAAACAAGCGCACTCACGGGCAAACATCTTTACAATTTAAAAAACATATATAACAAGTTCATGCCTCAACCTTCAGATAAGTACCCAAATAATGTGGCATTGTGAAAATTCATTGACAAATTGTAAGATATTTAACACTATAAACAAGCAAAACTGTGCAGATTGATGTACAGGCAGTAAAACACAATGAACCTTATTTCAATTTATCTCTTTTGCATTTAGAGCAGGGATACTCAACCTTTTTGATTTAGGGGCCACTTACCATAGCTGACAAGGCTTTATTACTGTTGTCAGACATGCATCTCCACAGTCAACACAGTTCTTTGTGGGACCTGTCAATGCCAGATAAAATGCTATGGTGTGCCTTAGTTTGGATGTCTGGCCACTTGTTGGATACCCCAGTTTAGATGTTTACAAGAAATAGTACTGCACCAAACTAATACTAAATTATATTAAACATAATGATCTCATGGGTGCAGCTAACATACTTGCAGACAGATTTAGTGCTAACTTTACCCTAGAACTTTCCATCAAAATCCTACAAATTCCAGATACACATACACACATACATTACAATTATTATTGAGCACATCATCGCTTACTCTCAAAAAACTAAAAATTCTACCTTCGTGAACTGAGGCAATTTGTGTGGATGCTTAATAAGTAACACCCAACAGGCCCTCACAGAGCAACATCTGCAATTGTTTAACCAAAGCCTAGTCACAGTTTGTCCCTGTGGTACGGAAAACAGATTTTCTAGTATCCTTTCATAAAAAGGGACCCTACCCCTTACCCTGAGCACTATTAGCAGGTCAGTCTATGTAGTCTAATCTATGAGGTCATGGTCTTCATAAACATTGTTCTTAGAAAAACTTATACAACTAGACTACTGACAATTTTGAATTGTCATATATATGTCAAGCCTTCTTAATATATTAAATTTCTCTGAGAAAGTCATTGAAACAGTTGATGGTGGTTATTTTGTTCACACAGCATATCTTGAACTGACCAAAGCTTTTCACCCTGTACCCCATGCTGATATTGTAAACAAGTTAAAGTGTTTAAAGTACATCATAACACATATACATAAATTTCTAGCAGGGATGAAAACATTCATCTCTTTTTTTATTTTAAGAAACCATGGTTTAAACAAGCAGCACCACCTTGAATCTAATAAGAATTCAGAGTGATCTTTGACACAGATCTTACTAAAGAAGCTTTTAGAAAAGTCTGTTTTAATAACTTATGTGCCAGTATCGAGAGTAATTGTTCCTGTGCAGCTAGTTTTCTCGTATAGATAGGTTAAGAAAGTGTATGGTGTATGGAAAATAATGCATTTGATATTTAATCTATTTGTGATAAAATGGCATTAGTAACATAAATATAAAGTCCAGTCTGACTTTGCTCAACAGAAAAACAAAAATAATGGCAGTTATCACAGCATTTCTTTGTTTTCGTACTCTGCTCACTCTGAGGGTTCTCCATAATTCCAAACAAAGTTCTGTTGTCTTTAATTAAAAATTACAATACCTCATGCTGAACAATGCCATGAAAGAAAGACAACATCAGATTCAAAGATCACCAGGACTATTCTCTTGCAAATAACTCTAACTTGACTTCTTTCCAAGCTGATGGTCTACTGTCCACTGTTCTGGTCAAAAATTGCTCCAAACTCCTCAGAAACATTTCTGTTTATGACTTTCTCTCATTTTGACTTAGTAACCCCCTCCATTAAATACTCTGAGGTCTGTTCCTGAGGGCTGTTTCACACAACAGCAGATATTTCCCATTGAAAGTGGTGAAAACAATGCCAGACAGGAAATGCTAACAATAGGTCAAATACAGGGGTACAGTGACAGTAAAAACATAAAACCATACCCCTTTCATGTGAAAAACAACAAGCTATTTTACATTTAATCCCCTCCCATTGGTTTCAGTCCCTGTGAATGTTAGGCCCTTAACAGACTATCTATATTGTGGTACTGGTAAAGCTTGTCATTCCAATCTTTCCGCTAGTGAAGCCATTGCACTGCCACATAATCAGTCATAGGGACAATGTACTATAATGAGAATACACTGTTTCAATCCAATTGGGTTAGATCGTACTGCTAGGCTTATAAATGCCCTGATGGTCATTAGCCTAGCCCAGCATATAACTATGAGTGTATGTCTCTTCCCAATAGATAATACCACTTACCTGAGCTCACTTAATAGCCAGGGATTCATGCATTGCTGAATATTTGTTTTCAGCTCTGTTGAGCTATTATATATAAGGAAAAAAAATGATTTTCTTCTTCACCTATTCTCTAGGACAGCACCATACCTAAGTCCACTTCTGATGCATATGTTCATACTTCAACCAGTCTAGAGAGATATCAAAACGCAGAGTACAAGATGGTACTTAAAAAGCATTCTCCACTTTAGGGCTCTACCTGACTTTGGAAGGTAATTTCCCATTTTTAAAATTACTAAGGGAACAGACAATGGTGTAAAAGTGCAGCGGAAAATCTGTACACTATTTAGGGAAGCCTGAGCAGGTCCTTACTACAGTGTTTGCCTGAGGCACTTGATAGACCAATTGCCTGTTATGTATTCTAATTATTTGACTTCAGTCATCCAGAGTTTAGTTGAGGATGTGGTTGTTGTGTGACCTGATTTTCTAAGAGTCTAAAACTGCCTACATCTTAAGAAGGTGTGATTCCTAGTTTTCTGCTATATACAAATTATGTGGCTTCAGCACACATAGCCAATGAATGCTGTTTGGAGTTTGCCATTAGCCTTTTTTCAAATCCAGGGTTATTAGGAATCTAGACTGTATGAACTTCTCTGACAACAGATCCACCCTTAACATGGTGGGACTGTCAAACTTGGACATACTATTGAGTTTTCTAAAGTCATTGTAGAACCTAATGCTTCCATCAGCCTTTTGTACTGAAACTATGGAGCTTTTTCATTCACACACAGGAAGACTTATTGATGAATCTTTCAACACCAACATTTCTTTACTTCTTCCCCAACTGCCCGTCTTTGAGATTTGTAGCGGTTAAGGTTGCCTTAATTACTGAGACTTGTCTCTATACAATGCTTAATTTGGATGATTCTTCTTGATAATTCAAATGTAATCTCTCTGTTGTATACAAGAAAAATCCCTTCTGCTTTCTGTTTGCTAAGGTCGTTTTTTCTATGATCCCATTTAAGGACAATCGGCCTTTTCCTTTTCTGTGGTCTCCAACTGTTGTTGCCAGACTAATGAGATGTCTCTGTTTCTTTGTATGATATTAGCAGATCTGTATGATATTTTTGCTCCTAATGTCTTTCACCTGTTAGCCCTTTTGTTGATTTCACTTTCTCTTTCTGTGATCTGAAGGGGTTCCTGTCATTTGACATTATTGGCCAAAAGTATTTAAACTAGCCATAAATCTTCAGTCTGAAAGTCTGTCCTTCTGGTCCCTTAGTCGTACACTGACTGTTTGATGGCTTGTACCCTCGCCATGTTTTCATGTACTATTACTATTACTGTGGATGGAAGGAGGTATAATGTTCTAGTACAGTCTTGAATGTGGTCACCTCCTCTTCCTATATCTCCATGATAATCCTCTATCATGTCTCCAAATAAAACCTGTTTTTACTTTGAAAACCTCCTGGATGCCCAATAGGAGGTGAATTAATAACTATTTCCAGTTTTTACCATTCTCCATATCACTTTTCTCGATTGTTGTACATTAATGTAACAAACATGAGGAGAAATAGGATAAACCACTATCTTCCCACATTTGAGTGGTCACAGAAAATCTCTGTGTTTAATTTTTTAACTGCATTTATTTACCTGCGATCATGTTCCAATATTATTGTCAATGGCACAGATGGAATTTTACAGTATATAACATAAAGTCACTCATAAATCTTTTATTCAGCTTGAGTAAACATAGCATTTTCATTTTAACAGTCACGTAGTATTTAAAAAAGATTATCATAACTATGCCTGATGCACTGTATTACTTATACTGCTTTTGTTTCTGGCTATGCAACCTTACCTAAAGATAAAACGAGATCCTCATCTATATGTTTCAGCAAGATATTTCTATTTACTTATAAAAATGTATTAATCTGCTTGTTTTGCCAGAAAAGTCCCAACTGGGCAAAGACCCCTTTCTAGTCGAGCGCTGGGGAAACATCTATACATACATATATATTTTTTTCAGGTAGTTAACATGTATTAACAGTAAAAATATAGAATTTAACACTGTGGTATAGTAGCAGTCAACATTATAGGCTAGATTTCAAAAGAGTTGCTTTTCACTTTTTTAATTTCTCAAAGTCTTTTGAGTTTCTAATACCATGATGGGAATGAACCCCATTCCTAAGTCAAAGTATGATTAAAGTTCATGAAATTAGTATTGTTTCAATCTTTGATGTTAGCCAGAAGTGCTCCTCCTCTCAGCACCCACAATGTCCCCAGTAATGACTCCTTCTGCAAATTTTACAGTTACATGTATTGGTTATCTGGAAATTCTGGTCCTCTTGCATAATAGTAACAATACATAATTTATTTTTTATCCTCAATAATCCACTCTATACATCAGTGTCATCTTGATGAGATTTTGTGAACAACCAGGTCCATCTCATGAAGGCACTCACCAAGACTTGAGGATGAATTAAATTCCAGCAATACTTCCTTCCTTTTGCTGATTTTATCATCTCTCCATTTGGATAGTGTAAGTCACTTATTGTGGTGTAAGGCCTATCTATAAACAGGCTTACACTATTGGCAAGATTTCAAAACATTGGTTCTCAGCCTACTCTCAGTGTAAGAGATCACTCAACACTTAGAACAAACCTTTCCTGTAACAATGTGTGTGCGTGCACGCGCATGAGCTTGTGTGTGCGTGTGCATGTGCGTGTGTGTGTGTGTGTGTGTGTGTGTGTGTGTGTGTGTGTGTGTGTGTGTGTGTGTGTGAGCACGTGTACATGCTTGTGTTAGTTTTTGTGTTATATCTATATAATGTATGGTATATCAAAATTCAACATTATTTAACAAAGTGAGTACATATGTGTGTATGTGTATGTGTCTATACATACACACACATATACAGATAGATATACCCTGGATTTACTAAACTTCCGTGCAGGACTAATCTAGTCCTGCACAGAAGCAGCAGTTTAACAGGAGGACGGTAGCACGCCATGCATATTAATGAAGGTGCGCTGCCTGAACTCCCAATGTTACACGGAGCGTGGATGAGTGCAGGGGGTGTGTCTGAGAGCAGAGCTCTCAGAATAAACCCACCCCTGCAAAGTAGAACAGAAGAAAGTGTAAATAAATGAGCGAGACCGCTCATAGGTGTCCACATATCCCCACCAACAGTCCCCATGTGTTCAACAGCAGTAGTACATTTAAATAAACTGAAGAGACTCTTTTATTTATTTTCTTTAAAACCCCGAGTACAGCTAGCCATGGGTGCACGGGTGTGCCCATCGCCTAGCTATGGTTAAAGCAGCTGAAAAGGCTGAAGGGTATAACAAGGAATATATATGCAAATGAAGCAGCACAGCAATAGTGCAGTGGTTAGAGCATCTGCTTAATGAACAGGCATTCCTTGTTAGAGTCCCACTGCGGCACATATCGTTTTCCATGTGAAATCTGTATATGAACATAATTTTACCTCTTTTTGCCATATAACCTACATAATAAAATTTAAATGTGAACTGGAGTACTGCATGAAATATACATGTGAAGTGTCAGTGTCATAATGAATAAGGCACTAGTAAGCAGGTTTAAGCACAAATAAGCAGTAGTAAGCATATATAAGCACTAGTAAGTGTATTAAAGTGCATTTGCATGGGGGTAAGCATTGTCTACACAGATTAAGTAAAGTAGAAGCTAACTGAGTGTAAGAAACTGTAACCGGAGGTTAGCAGTGCTGACCATCATGCAAACCCGTGCAAACCCACTTACAACTGCTTTAAAGTGCCTTAATCACTCTGGATCCAACGGCCCATGTCCTGCACAGCAGCAAAATAAACTGCCTCTGCAAGGCTCAAACGGAGGACCCTGTACACTGTAGTCACAGTAGTTAACCACTAAGCCATCATAGCAATAGATATGCATGAGGTATCAGCAAACTAATCCTCACCACAGGAATATCAAAACAAACATGTGGACTGAATCTATGTACAGTGTGATGTTGGATAACCTAACACAGAACATAAATATGTGAAATGGAGTACTGCAGTAAGCATAGATTTGAGGTGTTATGGTAATAAATTATTGAAGTTCCTAGGACCCCATACAGTGTATGTACACATGAATCATGGATACCAGACACATACATAACCTGTAATGAAGAATAAATCATTGCCAAATGGTAAATATAGTGATAATCAACTATGAAGCAATGCTAACCACAGCACAGCTCATGTTAGTAAGTGTAAGCAATGTGTAGGGGAGCCAATTCAATCTCCATAGTGGTATACCTCTTTAAACAATTCCATCCTTATGTAAGCAGGTGTGCCCATAGCTTAGCCTTTTCAAAACTGGCCAATCACAGCAAAGTGCGGGAAAATGGCCATATTTAAACCCCACAGGTGGGAATATGTCTCATATCTTGTAGCTTCCCACTGCAGGCAGAATGGCTGATGTGGGTGAAGGCACTCGATTCAGAGCACAGCGCTGGGGCATCCAGGAGTCAAAATTCATAGTATGGCTCCTGGTAACACACCATGATCAGAGACTACTGCAGGGCCAGTACCAGGGCTCACAGTACAAAATGGAGGCCTTGGACAGTCTCGCCCGTGACATCACCAGTGCCACAGGTATTCCTCGGACTGGTGAGCAGGTCAGGCACCACCATGCTGACTTGAAGTGGTGGAGGGGGAATGTCCTGGAACAGTGGATCCAGGAGTGTCGGGAGATGGTCAATGCCACAGTACTAAGTACACATTTTGCTAAGTAGTAAATAATTGCCTAGCTTGTTTATACTATGGATAGGTATGGCTAAATATCAATTAATTTCTCTGACAGCTGCAGATGAGTGGGCTGTGAACCAGCAAGCCCATGATGCTAGGCTGCAAAGGCTGTGTCGCGAGGCAGGTTAGTAATCAGTCTGCATGTACTGTCATAACAAAGATTATAAGTGTTGTACCAGTAGAAATAAATGTGTTAATAGTCTGTGAATAAAGTTATAACCCCTGGAGTGCTTCTGTTTACTCTTCTCTCATATGTTTGCAATCTGTTCCATACTATAAATAGTACTGTTGTATCTTAAGCAGTGTCACCCACACAGTGGTATGCAGATAAAATGAGTATGAAGTTCTGCATAACAATGTTGGAAGTGCCAAAAGGTCACACATATCGTACAAGTTAGGGAGATGTAGATAGAAAACAGTCAAAAGCTGTACATCAATTCCCTGATAGCACAGTGTACTGTGATGTTAGCAATGATTTTTTGTCACACACAGCAGCGGTTTGGCTCCTGGGAGTGCTACTAAGTTGTATGCATAATCATACCCCACAACCATACAGACTGGGATACAATGTTCAGATAGAAAACTGTATGCATAATTACACCCAACAACTGTACAGAATTTGCTTGAATGCTCAAATTGTAAGTTGTATGCATATTAATACCCCACAACTGTTCCAATCTGTACAGCATGTCCAGATAAATGGCCCATATCACCAGCTTGGTATCCTGTTCCCCTGAAAGTTCAATGTGATGATCCAAGAAATGTAGGCAGCTGTCAATGACATATAACTGATAGTCAAATGTGTACATAGTCAGAGAATGTATAAGAAAACAAACCTGTCATTCTAGCACCTCACCCAATGTGTATGACAGCAATTCTCAACATATGTTGCATTAACACCTGCAGCCTGTCACACCTGTATTTAAGACACAGGTCACTTATATGACAATCTATAAACATACCAGTGTACAATATAAGGCCACTGTGTAGTGTAAAAATACATGTAAGGGAAAGATCACTGCAATGACTAGGAATGTTGTGAAAACTACAAAGATATATTAGTTGTTAATTGAATTCGCTCTCTCACCTCTACCATATGTGCATAATAACCCAATGACACTCCTCAGCTGGTATGTGTACACTCCAAACATTTATGGGGCATATGTCCTAATGGTTAATAAATATTCACATTTGTTTCTGTGTATGTGCCATGTTAAAATACACCCATATTGGTGGCCTGTTGCCATCAATGAAACCCGAATGGTCCTGTAATGGCCACTGATTTTCCATATATGCATGTGTTCTGCTTGATCTGCAACTGTGTTAAATCTGGTGTGTTGGGTTAATGGGGATACCTATGCATGCTGTTATAACTAATCCTGAATGCTGTTGACTGTTACTAACCCATATCTGCCATAAACCTGCGACAACACAGCGCATGGCACTGGGCACCAGCACATCTGGGGCCCAGCCTGGGACCTCCTCCTCTGTGGGCCCTGCACCACCTTCGGGAGGAACCGTTGTAGGGGATGGGGCTCAACCCCACTGGAGGGGGGTGGAGGGGAACCTGTCACCCATCAACAGGTCTGGGCTGTGTTGTGTAGGGAGCTTGATCTGGAGTATCGAGAGCGTCTATGCCAGCTTGAGGGCTGAGTGGTGCTATTGGAGGGTGAGCCTGCCCCTCATACACAGCCCCCAGCACAGCCACCTTTGGAGCTGTGAAGGTGCAGTGGTGACTGCTCATGGTAGGGGACCTCATTCCCACTGTTTCCAGTTGGGGGCTCATGGGCTTGCGACTTCCAAATACCCCTCCCTGTCCAAGGTGTTTACCCCCGCATATGTCATATACCAGCCCTGTATGCATCTTGTGTGTCTTGTCTGTTAACCTACCCAACCTCCCTCCCCAAATATACCTACTACCCCTCCCCAACATCCCACTCTCACCTGAAAAAAAAAGGGCAATCTTTTCCCACAAAAAAATCTCGCCCCATACATAGCTGTCCATTTTGCACACGTGTCCACTGGACACATGTAATCTGGTCTAATTGGCATCACAATGAATATAAGTTGTCCTCATCCCTCTCCCAGGGGTTTGAAGGTCCAAAAGTACCTGCAAATATAGTCTATACACACAGCTGTTGCTGTAGAAGAAATGGACAGCTATGGACCTTTCCTATACCCTTCCTGCACATGCCTAGCTATTTCCCCTACTGTCTTTCCCTCTTTGTGCCCCATTTTTCACCACTTTCCTATTAACCCTTTTTCTTTTCTTTTAAAGGAATAAGCATGAGGGTAAGCGGCAGTAAGCACTGTTGAGCAGTGGTAAGCAGGTTTGCGCGAGAGTAAGCTATGCCTACACAGGTTGAGAAATCTGAAGCCAAATGACTGTAAGAAAACATAAGCGGAGGTTGGCAGCGTTTACTGTCATGCAAATCCGCTTACAACTGCCTGAATCACACTGTATCCAATGGCCCTTGATCTGCCTAGCAATAAGCCTCTGCTAGAATCAAACCCAGGACCCTGCACACCATAGCCAAAGCGATTTACCACTAAGCCATCTCAGACATAACTATCCTTGATGTATTCACAAACATATCATCCAGCCCAGTCATTCAACAGTACAGAGAATGTATTCCAACACATAGATGTATGTGTGTGAGTAAATATATTAATGTCTAAATGGTTACAACATATCGATATATATATATATATATATATATATATATAAATATATATGAACATATAAACATGCAAATGCCTACATCTGTAGATATATATGTCCACATCTACATGTCTAAATATATATGGCAGGTTATATAATTATTATATAATTATGTCAGCATATATATATATATATATATATATATATATATATATATATATATATATATAGATAGATAGATAGAGATACATATATAGGTATATACGGACATACATCTGTAGATAATGGGGAAATAACAAAACATATAGGTCCTCATGCAATGTTAACGGGGTTGATAGGCCCCACACAATATACATCTTGTACTTATAGGTATACCCATCCAGCAAAGCATGACCCCCCTGTAATACAGCACCAAATGTTGCAGATCCCATAACCAGGACCAGACACAACATGGCCATCCCTAGGATACATATACATAGACACATATATGCAGATACAGGTATATATATATATATATATATATATATATATATATATATATATATATATATATATATATATATATATATATATATATATGTAACTACATATGCACACACAGATATTTGTACAGTAATATACATATGTAGTACATGCCCACAATATGGAGCAGCCAGTATTCCTACAGTCACCACCTTACCAACTGGAAACTGTATGAGCCACCCATACGTATGACATTCATAGCCTGCAACATATACCTACAGAAATATCAAAGGGTATAACACCACACACAGGTGTGCATAAATGAATGTGAAAGCTTTATTTGTGTACTATGACAGTTGTATATGCCATGCCATATAGCTGTTTAGACACTGACATCCATATGAGCAGTGTAATAAAACTGTGAAACAGTTATACTAAGACAGTAGTCTGGAAAGGTTGACATATGTTGCTGTCCAGGCCGAGGCCTCCAAGTAGTACATTAGTAATGACAGACTGGGCCACAGCATACCAGACAATCACCAGTACGTAATGCAGATGTATAGGTCAGCAGCCTCTATCTACACTCTGTACACAATCCCTAGGGTGGACAAACCCCAGATGACACAATGGGATGTATCTGTTACATAACAAGGCATACCTGACACCATCACAATCACGCTGACAAACAGAACATCCCGTATGGCAGGAGGCAGTAGGCCTGCATTTAACCAAGGTGGATTGTATGGTAAAGTACATCCCGATACCTTAAGGCAGCCTATCCAAGATACCCACACATGTTGTAACTGCCTAGGTTAGTCATGGTGCAGCCCCCCCTACACTCACTAATACTGGGCCATATACCACTGTAACATATTCTGGCCTCTGGAGTGCATTAGGGCACACATGTATTATGTAGGTGAAACCCACACATATATGGCCTCAACCCCTCAGTATGTGTGGGGGACACAACAGCAGTGGAATGATGGCAGGAATGACAGCATGACATACACACAGCCCACTACCTAACAACCCCTGACAGCCTGTCATATGTACAAAGCCTGGTATGTAGGTGGAGGACAGAGGCTGGAACACAGGCACATATGTGTAAAACTGTTGTCATACAGTAAGCAAGATATGTATATGTGTACATATCTATATGGATATATGTATACTTATATATACATATATGTTCACCATATGTCCTGCACATGGAGTGGAGCCCTACCTCAGTCACAATAGTCCCAACCTCTCAGTATATTTGTAGACTATTGCTACTGTAATAGGGATTGTCTTCACAGAAATGGTGTGTGTGGGTGGCCACATCTGCTAACATGTGGGCCATTGGCTACTAACAGACATCCTATGGTAATCATAGTACAGTACCACTGCTAGCACAGTAACATCCTTGTGGGCTACAGCTGTGATATGGTGAATATATGTGGACAGTCTGACACACTTGGGTCAGTCCAGGGGTATACACAGAACCCTTTCATGCAAGACATGTGGACCAGGCCTGTCAATGTGGATGTTATCAGCCATGTAGATGGGTATAACACGTACATACTGGTATACATTTGCACCCATAGGTTATGCATTCATACACCCCTGTCTGTCCTGACACATAACAACCTCTGGTACAGAGGTGCCATGGCCACATACTATCCACTAGTTACTGACATAAATCTGAACAGCATCCCACTGCTTTGTCTGACATACATGACTGTCATGGTGGCCAGGCAGCAGTACATCTGGCAAGTATCTGGACATGACATCTCACTGGATATGTACAGTAAGCTGCTAGGCATGTAACAAAGCACAGTGCAGGCTACAGGCAGACTGATTCAACACTGTGCTACATCTCCTATGTTGGAATACACATGTATCTGCATAGATAGCAGGCTTTACAAGCATGTCACATCACAGAGTAACAGACACCTGTGTGAAAGTGCATAACCACAACCAATGTGAACACAGCCACAGCCACATATGGTAAGCTAGCATATTATCACATTATATGGACAATCTGATGTACACCATCCTCATATGAGCCACTCACACAACAACCCTACATATACTGGGCTGCTACACAGTGTGGTCTGATGGCTGTCCATGGTTTGGGACATGTGTGTTTTCACCCCTATAAACATGTAAGCTGATAGGGTGACATTCAGTGGAGCAGCATGTAACATCAGATAAAACAGGACCAAGAACAATGACATCTACCACAGTCTCTACACAGGCCAAGGAACGTATGCACTATACACACACACACTGTCGACAATTACCAGACTTACACATACCTCAGTACTGTACACACAACCACAGAATGCCCAGGCTATGTCCTCAAATATAAGCCCCGCTATACATAACATGTGTAGCAGTCTGATATCTCACTGGCTTATCAGATATGCTGTCACTAAATATGGTGTACAGAACATATGCACCCCCTACTGCATGACATCTGTACAAAGATTGACAGGGTTGTGGCTGGAGGCACAAACACAGGCCCAATATTGACATGCTGCTGTGATGACCTCATACATTTCCTGTCATAACAGGGTTTGATGCAACATATGTCCTATGAGGGATATGACGTCAGTAACTCTCCCGGGTGTCACCATCTACTGACTGCAATCCTCACACTACTTTCTGCAGTTGAGAGATAGGTGCTCTGTGGGTAACACAAGGAACACAAGGCACCACACACTGCCCAGTCTACAGATGACCCTACAGATGGGGATTCCTCATAAACATAGCACTGACATGACAGATATTAAAACATGTAGGACAGCCATATGCACACACACACACCCTGTTAAACTAATAGTACCCCAACTGCAGTATAGCAGCACTTACAGTCTGTAGTCAGGACAGGCACATCCCCCTCCTGTGTGTAGGCCTGTTTCCACAGTGTATGTTGTCAGAGGTAAGTCCCCAATCCATCTGTCATGCTGTTTGCCAAACAACAGATCTAGTTCCTGCTCACAGTGGATGAAAAGGCTCAACACCAACAAGATGCTCCTAGATATTGGAGTATGTTTCCATGCAATTGGCTATGGGAATGTTACCACAGCTGTAATCAGCTAGATGAGGGCTGTAATCTATGCAGAGGCCATCAACTGATCATGAGCATCACTGACAATACACATGCTCCTGACTAAGCAAAGCAGGTGTAAGTCTCCACATCCACCAGAGAGGGAGTGAGAGAGGCAGACAGAGGCAAAGATAAGTTAGGGTGGGTTGGGAGAATAAAAGGTGAGCATGTTTATGTCACACACCTACCAGTCCCAGGTTTCTAACCCATGACTGACTATGTACTGATATCACATCTGTTATCACTGCATGTTGGATATTGTGATTTATGCTAGGGGCACCATATAAGAAAGTTTACAGACACACTCAACATTGGGTCCAGGTGTTACACACTCACAATTGTCTTTACACAGGACATGAATAATATACATCAGCACATTAAGACACACACACGCATGCACCTGTCACATCTGGGATTAGAACCCCTACCTAACTAGTTATTATAGTACAATACTAGGTCATTACAGAATGTGCCACAGAGATTACAGGAGTTTTCTTTCCCCAAAGGTTTATTTCACAGTGAGTGACATCAGCAGGACTGCCAAAGTAGAATGGATGAATTGCAGTGAGTGTGACTAGCCAAGCATGCATTGCTCTTTACACAGGTATAGGATCAGACACAAAAGCATCCACAACTCCCATGTGTGAGAATAGAACCCCTACCAGAGTTCCATATCACACTACAGCATTACGCTGTTATAGCACACACCACAGAGATTGCTGGAGTACTCTTTCCCCAAAGGTGCACTTTCACAGTGATTAACATCAGCAGAATTGGCACAGTAGGGCATTTGAATTGCATTGAGTGTGACTAACCTAAATTGCCCTAATTAGTCTGTATGCATTAGCCGCTGTTCTGGCCAGAGCAAATATAACCTGCCTTTGTAGGTCATGACCCCAGGACCCTGTACACTATAGTTACAGTAATTAACCACACAGCCATCACAACAGTACATGGGACTGCAGTTCCATCAACGTGATCCCGCCATAGACTAATCAATCTGGACATGTGAAAGGAATGTATATACAGTTGTCCATAAAACGTAAAAGACCTCTCCAAGGCCAACTCCATGCTACTCAAGGCAGAAGTGACAATGTTTGTGACACCTATGGAGAAAGGAGCTGACAGTTCAACTGATGAATCCTGCACAAAGGCACTGTATAAGCACAGCCACTTGTGCATGATTCCTGACATCCCACTTAGAACCACTACGCTCACCTCCCAAATAATCAAGCCAGTCTGGTGGTCTCCTGCCATTAACAGAGTATACAACAGACGGTAGAAACTGTTGAAGGATAAAGGATAATCCAAGGATGCAAACAACTCCCTTACCACCTCCAGTAAGACATTGAGATCCCTCATGGAATTCTCCAAAGCTGATTATCTAACTAAATTTGCCACAGATTCCACAGACAACCAAACAGCATTCTATAATTATGTCTGAATTCTAACTGGCAATGCTCAGAAGTGCTCTGAGCTGCAACAGAATGGCATTACATAGACTGCTCCCACAGAATGTGCCAATATTCTGGCAGATTGATTTAGTGCCATATTCACCCCTTCATACCCTCAAAAGGGCCCATGTCAATACGTAAAGGTATACTATGTAAAGGGTTCCATTGCCCAGTAATCATGGCCACACAGGCAGAAAATGCACTACCCACAACTAGGAATACAGCATCCATGGGACCAGATGACAGCCTGGGTTGTGTACTACATGAACTACAAAATGGAATGGCAACTCACCTAACTGCCATGTGTAATCATAGCCTCGCATCAGGCCTGGTGCCCACTGAGTGGCTCAAAGCTGCAGTTATCCCACTCCACAAGGGGGGATCCACCTGTGATCCCTGGAACTACCGTCACATCAGTCTGACAAGCCTGATCTGCATGGCTATGGCATGCATTTTCAGGGATGTTTTGAATGCAGACATCGGCAACCCTCAAACACTGGACCCCACACAGATCGGGCTCATGGAGGGCCAGTCTTGTCTCCTGAAATGATTGACTGCTTTGACTCAATCTGCATAGCTGTTGAAGAGGGTAAGGCAGTCCACAAAGCCGATGTGGACCTCGCCAAGCCTTTCAACACCATCCCCCTGTCTGAAAATATAGATTAACATACTAATCCAGCCATACATTCCTATGTCACTCACTGGTTTGCCACTTGGCTTACTGACAAAACCCAAACTGTAGGTGTAACTGACTCCAAATTCATCCCCAGACAAGTGATAAGTGGAATACCTCAGGGTTCAGTCCTGAGCCCACTGTTGTTTGGCATCTACATCTCTGAAGTACAGGCCAACAGTATGGGACTCTGGCTAACAACTGTAACAGATGACTGTAAAATGGGAGTCATTATGAAACTGACTGTACTGCATGAAATGTTACTGATACCAGCCTGACATCATACAGGTGGGATGGAGTACTGTTAACATCTTGTGCCCTTGCCGTGTAAGGCCATGGTTATGGGATTTGCAACAGCTGGTAGTGTATTGCAGGGCCGATATGTTTGGCTGTGGGGGGGGATACCTATTTGTGCATGGTGTATGTTGTTTGTGCCTGCCAACCCCATTAATGGAGCATGTGGACATATATGTTTCTGCTATGTTCCTACTTTATCTACAGATGTATGTCCATATATACCTATATAGATATTTATATCTGCTTACATATATGTGTAGATATCTATATCTATATTCACATATATCAATATGTTGTATCTGTTTAGACATTAATGTATTTTCACACACACATACATCTACATGTTGGAACACATTCTCTGTACTGTTGCATGACTGGGCTGGATGATATGTTTATGAATACAGCAGGGTTATGTATATCTGAAATGGCTTTGAGGTAAATCACTTAGGTTATGGTGTGCATGGTCCTGGGCTTGAGCCTAGCAGAGGTTGTTTATTTTGTTGCTAGGCAGAACAATAGCCGATGGATACAAAGTGATTAAGGCACTTTAAAGCAGTTGTACGCGGGTTTGCATGGTGGTAAGCAGTGATAAAGTCTGGTTACAGTTTCTTAGACTCAGTTAGCTGCTGAATTGCTTAACCTGTGTAGACATTGCTTAGCTCCACGCAAACCTGCGCAAACCTGCTTACAACTGCTTTAAAGTGCCTTAACCACTGTGAATCCAATGGGACTTGTTCTGCACAGAAAAAAATAAACAGCTCTTGCAAGCCTCAAGCCAAATACCCTGCACACCATAGACAAAGTGATTTACGACTAAACCATGACAACTACAAAGAGATTTGATGTTTGCAGAAACATATCATCCACTCCAACAGTACAGAGAATGTATACCAACATCTAGATGTATGTGTGTGTACCTATATTAATATCTAAACAGATACAGCATATCTAGATATGTATATATATATATATATATATATATATATATATTAATTAATTAATTACTAAAACTATATACATATATAGTTTCATAGTTTCATAGTATAGTACTAGGCTATCTGCCCAGGGGCATTTGTAAGCCTAGCCATAGTGATGTGGCTTTTGCCACCCCATGAAATGGTACAAAAAATGTACAGAATAAATTTAGAATACTGTGCCTCTGTCTAGTAGTGACACAGTGAAGGTCCCCTTATATAATAGACTTAGTTTACTGTGCCCCTGTCTAGCAGTGACACAGATGTGACCGCTGGGGTAAACTTACGATCTCCCATCCACTCATCAAGATTTTTCTTGAAGAGAGTCAGTGAGGGGCTCTGCCTAATACGAACTGGGATCTTGTTCCAAAGCATGGGAAGCCTCTGGGTTATGAATCTATCCCCCCAGCATGTCCTATTCATACTTGTGTCGAGGTTTAAGTCTTTAGCTCTCGTTGTCCTGATGGACTTGGATTTTTTGAGGTGGAGCATGTCCATCAGATCCTGATTGGACATGGCCTTGTACATCAGGCAGAGATCACCTCTGAGCAGGCGGTATGTTACTGAATAGAGCTGAAGTTTCTTTAGTCTGGCAGAATAAGGCATATGTTGGAGACCCTTGATCCTCTTGTTGAGGTACTTTTGTGGTCTCTCCAGCTGTTGCAAATGCCGGGTGAGGTACATACAAAATGGGGCATTGCACTCAATCATGGGTCTGATGAGGGAGGAATATAGGGGTACAATGACATCCTTGGATCTGGATGCGAATCCCTTCATGATGAGGTGTGCAAGGTAGAATGTTTTTCTAACCACTTTGGCAACGTGGGTATCAAATGAGAGGTCGCTGTCGACTTGGGTCCCTAGGTCTCTGATTACTTTTCCGTACTCAGTGGGTTGCTGTCTATGTGATAATTTGTGGGTACTTTGTTTTTCCCAAAGGGGATGACTATACATTTTTTGGCATTTAGTTTAAGGCCGTGACTCTGGCACCAGTTGTCCATTTCTGTGAGGCTTTTTTGTAGGATGTGTGTGTCTGCTGGTGTATCGACTATGGCGCCTAGTTTGCAGTCATCTGCAAACTTTGTCAGCCACAGCCCTCCCATGTTTGCTTTAACATCTGAGAAATAAATGCCGAACAAGAGGGGTCCCAGGACAGATCCCTGTGGGACACCACTTGTGACTGGCTTTGAGTCTGACATTGCTCCAGCGATTTTAACGTTATGGGTTCAGTCCTTTAGCCAGTTTGCAACCCATCTAGTGACATAAGGGTTTACTTTTAAGCTGTTGAGCTTATCTATGATGCCTGAGTGGGGTATTGTGTCAAAGGCCTTAGCCAAGTCCAGGTATGCTGTATGGACTGCTTTGCCCTCGTCAATGGCTCTAGTGACTGTTTTGAAAAAGTCAACCAGGTTTAAAAGGCAGGATCTGCCCTTTACAAAGCCGAACTGGGTGGGGTCAAGTGTCTGTCGGTCCCCTATGTCTCTGTTTATGAGTTCCATAATGATTCTTTCCATAGCTTTGCAGACCAGGCTGGTTAAGCTTATGGGGCGGTAGTTTCAGGGTCTGTAGAGGCACCCCTTGTGGAGTGGGACCACTGTTGCTGTGCGCCAGTGTTCAGGTACATATCCCGAAGTAAGGCTAAGGTTAAATAGCATTTTATGTGTGGGTTTAGCTCCTCTTGGAGTTCACGTAACACGCAACCCGGGATACCGTCAGGTCCCATTGATGCTGTGTTTTTGCTTTGTTTAGGCGGTTCTCACTTGGACATCTGAGATGACAGGAGATTACATTCAGCTGGGATAAGTATTTCTTCTTTCAGGGTGAAGGAAGGGGAGAAATTTGCACTGAACCTGTCAGCCAGAATGTTGGCAATATCTGTGGGTTCAGTGTATTTTTTATTGTTGTGAACCAACTCTGAGCATATCTGAGGGTTTCCAGGTTTCTAACATAGCTGAAGAAGGCTTTGTGGTTATCTTTAGTGTCCTTAGTGATTTTTCTCTCAAAGTTGGCCTTGGATGTTTTTATGAGAGAACATAGTTTTCTGCTAATGTTGATCAGAGATGTCTTCCCTTCATGGGATTTTGCTCTGACGTGCAGTAGCTTCCTTCTTTTGTTATACAATTTGTTTATGGCTGAGGTCCACCAGACAGGACGCTTACCTTTGGTGGAGAGGGACTTGGATTTGTTTGGGATTGCATGATCCATGCATTCTTGGAGATGTCCACAGAAAGCATTTGTGAAGGATTCGGCATTGTGGGATGTGGTATCCACTGGCACAGTGGGCTTAAAGGATACCATCTCCGTCTTAAGAAGAGTGAAGTCTGCTTTTGAGAAGTTTTTCACTGTGGTCTTTTGTGCTGGGGGTGGAGGTGGGATATGTATATCCAGGGTGATTAGTTTGTGGTCAGATCTCACTAGTGAGGGATATACTTCCGGTGTAGGGCATTTTGTCCCCATGTTTGTGATGATCAGGTCTAGTATATTATCTCCCCTTGTGGGAGAGGTGACTAATTGTTCCAGTGCATTTGAATTTATGAATTCCAGGAACCTTTGGGCTAGGGTATTAGGGCTAGAATAATGTACCCAATCTATGTTTGGGTAGTTGAAGTCGCCCAGTATGATGGTATTTTGTGATACGTTCATATCCTCCAATGTCTTCAGGAAGGCTGAGTGGGGTTCTTGAGATTGGGAGGGTGGTCTGTAACATGCTACCAGTTGTATAGCAGTTTTGCCTATGGTTAGTTGCACCTATATAGTCTCTGATGCTTCATGTGTTGCTACTAACCTGGAGGTGTGGGTGTCCTTGATGAAAATGGACACTCCCCCTCCCTTTGTGGTTCAGCCCGGGTTTTGGGGCCGAAAAGCATGATACGAGGTATAGCCTGGTAGCGCTGGGGTGCTCTCAGGAGCCTTGAACCAGGTTTCAGTTACTGCACAATCATCAATGTTCTCTATGCTGAGGAGTGCATCAAGTGCCTGCATCTTGTGATTTAGACTTCTGGCATTGAGCAGCATTACCCTTAGTTTTTTTCCATTATTGTTTTCTAAGGAGGTGGGTTTGTCTTTTGAGCCTTGCCTAAAAAAGGCACTATGGGGGTGGCAAGAGACTTAGCCAATATCCGGAAGCCCAGTGGTGACAGGTGTAAGCCATCCCTTGCGAAGCAGCGTGGCTTGTCCAACATGTCATCCCAGGCAGACAGACATTGGATCCCCTTAGAATGACACCAGTACTTGAGCCAATTGTTAAAGCTGATCATCTTGTCTTTGTATTGTGGTATCATTCTTGGTGAGGGCAAGATGCTGCTCAGGGTCAGGGTCATACCAACCTGGGCTACATAATCGGAGAGCTCCTGTATGTTTCTTTTCATGTAGTCCTGGGAGGTACGTCTCAGGTCATTCACACCAGCATGGACAATGACGGAGTCATAT
Source organism: Protopterus annectens (assembly GCF_019279795.1). NCBI lineage: Eukaryota > Metazoa > Chordata > Ceratodontiformes > Protopteridae > Protopterus > Protopterus annectens. The sequence goes on along the minus strand of NC_056728.1, from coordinate 1,526,156,556 downwards.
TTGTACTTGCTTTGGAGTGACTTGAGTGCGTGTGTTATGTGGCAGATCCTAGCTCCCAATAGACAGCTCACAGTCACCTTCTCCTTGTTCAGCCTGGTCAGTGGGACATCAGTGTGTCTGACTATAGAATCACCTATTACTAGTGTACCAGGCAAGGTGTTTGGCCTTAAGGGCTGTGATTGGTTGACACACTGATTTATTAAAGTATGTGTTGCATGTGTTTTGTTTTGAGGTGGTGGATTTTTGGATGTCTGCTTTGGGAGCCTCTGTTATTTTGGTAAGTTTTTTATTAGAGCCTCCAAGTATGTCTTTGTGTTTTTATGTGTTTGGTTTGCAGTTGTGGTAGGTCTATGTGGGACTGGGATTGTTGTGTGTGTGGTTGCCATCTCCTCCTGTCTGGTCATACCAGCCATGAGTTGAGAGAGTTCAGCCTCCAGTTTGGCTATATAGTTGCATCTCTCACATGTATTTGTGTTTGTTGGGAGGAGGAGAGGGTTGTCTGTGTACATGAGACAATTGTAGCATTGTCTCAAGATACCCAGATTGACCAGCTGAACTGGAGATGATGCCAGTAATCTATCACTCGACATGCTAGAACCGTATAAGGAAGTGCTGTACCTTTAAGGGAAGTGGATATTCACAGGGGTGGTAAGTAGATGTAGTGCTTTACTTAGTACGAGAGTGCTTACTTAGTAGAGAAGTATTGAGAACAAGTGCTAGGCTTATAATATAGTAAGTAGTCTGGTTATACTAAGAGTAGAGCTTCCTTAAGGGAAAATTTAAAGAGCAGACTTGGCGGAGCCAGAAAAAGTTTAACCTTGTTTAACTGGCACTGCGCTATGCGCACAACCGCGCAAAGCCGTGCAAACATGGATTTTAAACAGTGAACTACAAAAGAGCTAGAAATGGTCCAAAACAACCAATTACTACAGCTTCTTGTGCTGAGGTCACTTCCTACAGGGACAGGTAGGCTGCTCAAGGCTCCCCACTCCCACTGGTGAGCAAAGAAACTTCCGTCTATCCAAGTAAGGTAATGGACAACACAGGAACTACACCACAGCCCAGAATACAGCAATGCCTGTAAACTGGTCTAAACTAGTCGAGGAGAGGTGGGAAAACAAGGATTAATTTTTTGTTTTTTTTTGTTTTTTGGTAGAAACACACAGAAAATGCAGAGACAGTGATAAATTACACAGGCTAGCACACTTTAGTGGGCAGCCTCCACAGTTAAATTAAGCAAACAAACAAATAAACTTTCGATCAAATTCGACTAAAATGTAACTTTAAGTGCAGATTTTAAAATAATGCAGCAAACAGTTAAAAACAGTTCAAGCTAGTTCAGGGTAAGCTACAGAAGCTATTCCAAGTGAAAAAAAGCAAAGATACTTAAATACAGAAAGTAGTCGCTTTTCTGAGATCCCTGCTGCTAGGACCACTCTGCAGAACCACGAGGAGCTTGTCTGAGCAGTATAACCAGAAAAAAACGCCCAGAGGCGGATTTTAAACAGTGAACTACAAAAGAGCTAGAAATGCTCCAAAACAACCAATTACTACAGCTTCTTGTGCTGAGGTCACTTCCTACAGGGACAGGTAGGCTGCTCAAGGCTCCCCACTCCCACTGGTGAGCAAGGAAACTTCCTTCTATCCAAATAAGGTAATGGACAACACAGGAACTACACCACAGCCCAGAATACAGCAATGCCTGTAAACTGGTCTAAACTAGTCGAGGAGAGGCGGGAAAACAAGGATTTTTTTTTTGTTTTTTTGGTAGAAACACACAGAAAATGCAGAGACAGTGATAAACTAGTTACACAGGCTAGCACACTTTAGTGGGCAGCCTCCACAGTTAAATTAAGCAAACAAACAAACAAATTTTCGATCAAATTCGACTAAAATGTAACTTTAAGTGCAGATTTTAAAATAATGCAGCAAACAGTTAAAAATATTTCAAGCTAGTTCAGGGTAAGCTACAGAAGCTATTCCAAGTGAAAAAAAAGCAAAGATACTTAAATCCAGAAAGTAGTCGCTTTTCTGAGTTCCCTGCTGCTAGGACCACTCTGCAGAACCACGAGGAGCTTGTCTGAGCAGTATAGCCAGAAAAAAATGCCCAGAGGCGGATTTTAAACAGTGAACTACAAAAGAGCTAGAAATGGTCCAAAACAACCAATTACTACAGCTTCTTGTGCTGAGGTCACTTCCTACAGGGACAGGTAGGCTGTTCAAGGCTCCCCACTCCCACTGGTGAGCAAAGAAACTTCCTTCTATCCAAGTAAGGTAATGGACAACACAGGAACTACACCACAGCCCAGAATACAGCAATGCCTGTAAACTGGTCTAAACTAGTCGAGGAGAGGCGGGAAAACAAGGATTATTTGTTTGTTTTTGGTAGAAACACACAGAAAATGCAGAGACAGTGATAAATTAGTTACACAGGCTAGCACACTTTAGTGGGCAGCCTCCACAGTTAAATTAAGCAAACAAACAAACAAACTTTCGATCAAATTCGACTAAAATGTAACTTTAAGTGCAGATTTTAAAATAATGCAGCAAACAGTTAAAAAACAGTTCAAGCTAGTTCAGGGTAAGCTACAGAAGCTATTCCAAGTGAAAAAAAAGCAAAGATACTTAAATCCAGAAAGTAGTCACTTTTCTGAGTTCCCTGCTGCTAGGACCACTCTGCAGAACCACGAGGAGCACATATATACATGTATACGCCTATATGCACATATATACATGTATACGCCTAAATCGACACATATATGTGTCTACACCTATATGTCTACATATACACAGCAAGTTACATATGTGCACGCAGATATATATATCTATGTAGGTGTATACGGACATAATTATATATATATTAGCAGATGTATAAATCTATATAGGTATATATGGCCATACCTTTTTAGATAGCAATGGCAGATTAACAAATACACATATGTCCACATGCACCGTTAATTGGGTTGAGAGGCCCCAAACACTAAACGTCTTGTATGAATAGGCACCCCCCCCCACAGCCAAACAAGTGGCTGGCCTTGATGTCACATGTATGGGTATGGCTTTGCACCCCAGCCTCCCAGCTAATTTACATCTGTTATCCCTGTATGGTTGACATTGTGATATATAGTAGGGCCACCATAAAAGAAATATGCAAGACCCCCTCCACATTGCCCACAGGTGTCACACACTGACACCCACCTTTACACAGGATACAAGTTACAAACACACCTGTTATGTCTGGGAGTTAAACCCCTACCTAACTAGTTTATTACACTACAGCACTACACAGTTACAGTACGTGCCATGGACATTACTGAAGTGCTTCTTCCCCAAAGATGTATTTCACATTGAATGACATCAGCAGGATTACCTAAGAAGGCCATTTCAACTGTACTGTGAGTGACTAGCCTAAAATGCATTGCTCCCTACACAGACAGTGAGACACACACAAAACATCCACAATTGACATGTGGGTATAGAACCCCTGATCAAGGTCTTTATCACACTACAGCATGGAGCTGTTATAGGACACGCCACAGGAAATACTAGAGACGTCCTTCCCCAAAGGTATATTTCACAATGAATGACATCAGCAGGATTGCCAAAGTAGGGCATTCGAAATGTACTGTGAGTGTGTGGTTTATGATGCATTCCTCCATACACAGACATAGGAACACAAACAAAACATCCAGAACTGCCATGGGTGGAGAAGGAACCCTACCAGTGTTCTAGATCACACTACAGCTGTATGCAATTACAGGACGTGCTACAGAGATTACTGAGCTACAACCTTCCCAGAGGTGTATTTCTCGGTGGGTGACATCAGCAGCCTTGCCAAAGTTGAGTATATGAATTCTAAGGAGTGTGAGTACCCTAAAAAGCATTGTTCTTTACTCAGTCTAAGACAGACAGAGACACATGCACACACAAATTCGCACTCACAGTTGCCGAGTCTGGGGTTAGAACACCTACCTAACTACTTTATCACACTGCAGCAGTGCACAGTTACAAGATGCGCTACAGAGATTACTGAGCTATGATATTCCCAGAGGTGTATTGCTAGGTGAGAGACATCAGCAGCCTTGCCAAAGGTGAGTATATGAATTGTATGGAGTGTGAGTAGTCTAAAAAGCATTTCTCTCTACACAGTCAGAGACAGAGAGACACGCCCACAAACACACGCACACACAGTTTCCAAGTCTGGGGTTAGAACTACTACCTAACTAGTTTATCACTACAGCAGTGCACAGTTATGGAACACATCATGGGGATTACTGAGCTACAGCTCTCCCAGAGGTGTATTTCACATTGAATGACCTCAGCAGGCTTGTCATGATACTGCTATTGGGAGGGCGGTGTGTGCATGGGCCATAACCCATTCATGTAGGGGTTGTCATGCCACATGCAGGCACACACGGGTCCATATGCCACAAGTACATGTATACAGCTACGAGGTGACTACTTCCTTGTACAGTCATGTTGCACAGCTGGCACGTGCACCATATAGTCTGTCATGCTGACAGATACTGGTGGCTGGTATCTGCAGTGAGTGACATCTACACCTCATGTGATTGGGGCCCTCTGGCTGTGTGGGACAGGCCCAAATGGCTCCTTGTCACAGTCACCCTCTTCCACACATCTATGTCCATCTACCTTTGGCTTATTATAGTGTGTTGTCCTTACATATATGTCTGTATTCCCATCCACTGTGTGTGCAAGGCAGAAGTGGTACATACTGACATGGGTCTGCAATAAGAACTGCAACTGACAGATATGTCTGGTCCACTGGTGTTTGCAGACATGGCCTTCATGTGTTTAAGTAAGTGAACATGCTCAGTATGACCTTTCAGTATATTGTTGACTGACATTGCCTTCATTCTTCTGTGTGAGCATGCCCAGTATGGCCATCTATACTGCATGTGTGGATCAAGTCCAGGTAGTTTGCACTGTGGTGCTTACCTTTGTGTTGTACACCGACAGGTAGCATGTCTGCAGGGTATACATTGGTCATTTGGCATTGACTGTTGCTACATTTCTGCATAGCGAGAGGGCACCTGACTTTTTCTACATTTCTACACGGGGGGGCACACCTGACTGTTACTATACATGTAAGTAGGATGGTGGGGCACACCTGACATGTTTACTCATTTGATAGGACTGTACTGGTGTGTCGGGTACAGCACCAGTGGCATACCAGTGTATTACAGATGTTAGTTTCACTACCTGCATATTAGTTTTTGACTTCCTAGACTTTACAACTTACATCCAACTGCCTGGCCTGCTGTAGTCTGTCTGTGTAGGCCTGGGGGAGGGGTTACCCATAGGGCTCATTCAGAGGCCATACTACAGCATTTCTGGTGCTGCAGGGCTGCCTATGTTGGATGCACATAGTACACTCCCTATACATGTTTGAGCACAGGTAGTGTCATATTTGGCATCCCTTTTACTGTATATGCCAGTCGGAGAGAGGTGTCATTCCCTGGGTCCCTACTGTGTCAGTGCATGTGCTATGCATTGCCACTTTGCCAAGGCTAGGGCATACTGGGCATGCCTCCTTCTGCCTACTGGGGCAGGCTCAGGTTGTTCCTCCTCCTCCGAATCACTCTGTGCCTGTGCAGGCCTTGGCACTGATGGGGGGCTGTGTGGCCCTGCCCCATGCTGTTCCTGCTGCAGCTGGTTCCCAGGATCATATTGTGTAGCAAGGCACATACAAGGATAATTTGGGTACATGTGGTTGGTGACTACTGCAAGGCTCCACTGGATGTGTCCAGGCACTGGAACCGTGACTTGAGCATCCCAAACACATGGTCTATTATGATTCATGTTTGTGCGTGTGCCTCATTATGGAGTTCTTGTTCGGGTGTCTGTGCATTTCTGATGGGTGTCATCAGCCATGACTCCAGTGCGTATCCAGCATCCCCCACTAAGTGACCGTGTGGGATGTCCCCACTGGTAAATGTCTGGTACAGCTGCATTAGATGCCAGATGTGGGAATTGCGGTAGCTTCCAGGGCAGCCAGCACACACATTCATTATTATGCCCTGGGCATCGCACATGACCTGGCAGTTGATGGAGGGGAAGCCTTGCAGTTGATGTAGACCCTACCCTTCTCACCTGGTGGTGGTTTAATGCATATGTGTGTACAGTTTATTGCACCCACTATCTCAGGGTATTCTGCTATTTGGTGGAAGAGATGCATATTGCTGGGCAACGCCTCACGGGTGATGGGGAAATATACGTGCTCAACGACATGTGCTGACATGGCATCCAGGAACTGGTGGAATACCCTGGACGCTGATGCCTGTGAAATCCCCATCATATCCCCAGTAGGCCTTTGGAAGGTACCAGTGGCTAGTATTCTTAAGCCTACACATACCTTGGTATCCACTGGGATGGGTTCCCCTCTGTTAGTTCTGTGTGTGAGGCATGGCCGGCACAGCTCAACAATTTGCTGTAGGAGGTCCCTGTCCACCCTATAGTGCTCCACTATCACCAGCTCATGCAGCCCTTGGTAGGTTACCCTGGGTCTGTACACTCTTCTCCATCTCCTCACTGTGAGTTTCTCAGCAGCATTCACATCCTCACCCACACTCAGCCTCTTGCACATGCTGGTTTATGATAGCAAAAGCAGCCCCTAACATGTTTCTCTTGCTTTCGTTTTGTAAAATTTCCCCGTATACAATGGTGGCGCAGAGGTTTTGGGAAGAACAAGTGGGACAGTTGTTTGCATAGTTTATAGTGGTGTGCTAGGCTGGGCTGCTGCCTGTGTAATTGGCTGTTTCTGATACATTTCACCTGTCAGCTAAGCTAGTTCTCCTTGATTACCTTCCTACTGCTGTTTTCCCTTCCCATTGCCTTCCAATTTATGCCTCTGTGTGCGCCGCACAAACTGAGTGCTCAAATGTGCACAGAGCTGCTATTTCCTGGTTTAACTTCCTTCTTCTTCCTGTAAGAACCAGTGCACGGTGTGCACACCTGCTTACACTTTGTAAAGTGTGCTAGGAAATTTGGACACACCCCTAGCTTAGCTGTGCTAAGCTAGGAGCAGTCCCAAGCCACAGGGCTCCAATCCACTTACAGTATGCCTGACACACCCCCCATGATGTCACCTATATCCTAGTCTTGCACCCAGCTATCTTTACTCTTACACTATTGGGACCTGCCTCACACTCTGGGAAAATCTGGGATTCACTTACCTTTCCCTCACTTGCATAGGATTGCCTAGTAATGCATAGTTACATGTCCCACACTGAGCCTCACCCCTTAGCAACCACTACTCACTGGCCAAGTTGCTTTTTGCCTGCCATTGACTTGCATGGCAGAATACTGATTTTTGTTAGAATGCTCATTTTCAGTTTATTTTCTTATTCCCCCTCACCGATCCCATTTGTACGCTGCTGCCCTATGCTTAAACAGCCGCGATCGGCAAAAAAAAAAAAAGTTGTTTTATTTATTTTTAAACAGTTTGCAATGCCAATGGCCTTCTACTTGACCTTTGGAATGCTTCCTCAATAATATGCAGCCTTTATTTGGAGCTGTCATAGCTCCATTTTGGAATTTGCGGAAATATACTCGGCTACTAACCAAGTACATTTCTGCAGATTGCACTTGTCTTGCATGGACTATTGCAAGCTTCCTGGATTGCAATATCACCTCATTTGCATGGATTTCTACAGCAAATGAGGTGTTTTGCATACCAGGGCTTAGTCCATGCAAGATTAGTGCTGGAGCTGTCGTACACACCCTGCCAGCTGTTCCTGGATCGCACGGCAGACATATTGCCTGCGTGAGCTACTACACTCATCTTGCACTCCGTGCAGGCTTTTGAGAATCCAGGGATAGTATATAAATATGCATATATATCCTATCAAAATATCTACTTTATACACATATATATATATATATATATATATATATATATATATATATATACACACACACACACACACACACACACACACACACACACACACACACACACACACACACACACACACACATATATATATAGTTCACATTGTCACATTGTAAATTTACTACATGGCCAGCATATGCATATTTTATCAAAAATGGTTAAGATTCACTTGCAACAGGAAATTGCTACTTTAAAGGTGTAAAGATTTTTTATATATATTTATTTGATTTGGCTGTATATTAAGGGACTTAATAATGTGGTTGGCACAAGGTCAGGATGACTTTGTTGATAATTATGTTTCCTTTGAGATTTTAAACTACCATATAGTATGAAATATTTAGTGATCAGTGTTGGGATAAAGTTCCAAAATTCAAAAAAGTGCATAGACTATAATCAGACAACTTTACAATTTTTTTTAATTATTTTTGAGCAAATACTAGGTGTGGGTTCAATGAGCACAGTTCTGTTTCAGTTTTCACCTGTTTAATAATTGTCTGTAGGTGAAAGGCAGTAGATATTCTGGGCAGCCCTAAGGTGAGTCTAGGGTAGTATAATTGATGGCTCCATTCAGTTAAGGGACAGAAGTCCAAGAAAGTCATGTGCTCAGTAGATGTAGCTACTTGCAAACATTGTAATTTTATTATAAAACAGATCAATTGTTGCTGAGAGGAATATGTGTTAGTGAAAATTGATTAGGTATAAAACAGGTTAGAGATACATTGTTCTGAGCTATGACTGTGCATTGTTTGGAAAGGTCTGCCTTTAAGTTCTAGTTTTATTTTTTTTTAATTGAATATTGGATGTGTTGATTGAAGGACGTGTTCATAGTCATAATGCTTAAGTGCAGCACATATGTGCACAGGTCATGATAAACACAAGCAGGGCAAGACTCATAGACACAAGTTACTTCTAATTGGAACAGTTGGAAGATTGTTCAGAAAGACGTATGCAGTTGGGGAGTAATGAGATGTAAATGAGAAATATCTGAAACACCTGCAACATTCTTATGCAAATTTCCTATTTTACCAGCTGTTGCAGTTTATAGTCACTCATCAATATGTATATGTGCTACGTACAGATGGGTTATAAAAAGTGAGTCCACTCCTTTTCAATCAGCTTTGCAGTCTGTGAAGATCCTTAGTTTAGCTGCAAGTCTGGCTATTTCTCACTTTGGTTGCGTGGTCAGTTGCAGCAAATCCTGGACTACCAAGTGCCACTCATTGGTTCATGTGGAAAAGAATAATTCAAATGAACCTTGCTGAGCCGGAGTTATTGGATAGGTTTAGAGCTGGCAGGGATATATAAGGGCTTTAGTGAGCTTATATGTGCCACTAATGGCAATTGGGAGAAGGCATTTCCTTTCTGTATCTATGGATACCAAGATATGTTTGGCCCTCACTATACTTGCTATGGGGACTTTTCAGAGACAGTCTTGAGACATGAGATTCATGATCATCTATTGAAAGTGTCTTCTCTGACAGACAAAGCAATGAAAAGTAACAGCTGAATGCATTGTTCAATGAACACTATTTTAAGGATTTTTTGCAGAGGTACAAGCCCCCTGCACACTAACTTATACACGCACACGTGTATGTGTGTGTGTGTGTGTGTGTGTGTGTGTGTGTGTGTGTGTGTGTGTGTATATATATATATATATATATATATATATATATATATATATATATATATATATATATATATATATATATATATATATCTCAACTCCATGATGGCACAACAGTAACAAAATGAGTAATGAAATGACAACTCCATACCTTTACTGAAAGTGACTGAAACTGTCAAACGGAAAAACAGTGGATGGCAAACCACACATTCCTGGGAAACACTGGATGTCCTAAATGCTTCGGCCTTGAGGATACTGCAATAATTGCACAATATACTCTTGGCACATGTTGACGAACTACCTCATTCTTATTTTCACCACAGGGCAGAGCCAGTATTAAGCATGCCTTCTACATAATGGTATATTTTCCTTAAGTGGTTTGTGACATAAATTGCACCCATGTTGCTATAAGGACTCCATCTTGACCAAAAAGAAGATGAATTATATCAGGAAAGGCTACCATTCTATTAGCTACAAGGGTGAATCACAAACATGTTTGTCCAGCAAATTGGAAGTGCCCATAATTCTCATACTGGGCACAAAAGCTGACTGTACCATCTCTTTCTGCATGGTAGACTTCCTTATAGTCACCTTCTTGGTAAGAGAAAAATATTATAATGTTGTTAACGATACTTATTGCTGTGTCTATATAGTGGAACAGGTAGCATTGATACCCCCCCATACTTTTTGCAATGTGTCCTTTTTTTTTTTTTCTCCAGGTGATTCAGGCTAATGACACTTGACTGTAGCCCACAGGGAGCTGCTGAGGATGTGCTTTAACACCATCCTATCCTTGGTATAAATTGTCATTGAGCAAGTGTTTGGCTTGCTAAAAGTCTATTCCCATTGTCTGGGCAAGTCAAAGGAAGTGGACCCTTTAGTTTCAGTTTGGTATTGCATGCAAAATGTTTTCAGCCTGCGGCATTTGCATGACATAATCATGCATTGGCCTGGTGTCCAAATGCCAAGTCCTGTCACTGCTTGTGGCAGCACAGCTCCATATATCATTTGTCACACTAGTAAGGTTAGCAATGGTGGCTAAACGATGGCAGGACCACAACCATTCTGTTATGCTTTTGCATGGCACACAGCTGCACAGTGAAGTTCAGGCATCCGATCCACAGTTATGGGCTATGATATTCACCATGAAACAATGTAAATTTAAAGACCTAATAGTCAATACATGCAGTGTTACCTGTTTGCTATAGTGCAAGGTGAAAGGCCAACTTACACTGTACATTACAACTTACACACAAACATTAGCCACATGGAACTGGCCATCATCAATTTTACAGTGGTCAGTGGCACAAGTGTTAGTCATACTGGCAGGTTTGACCTGAACTGTAAAATAGCAGAAGTTATGTAATGTAATATGTTTAGGGTTATGCTCTAAGTAATTGATTGCTGTGTAAATTGCATCTACTCGATAAAGGAGAAATATTTTGTTTTCCATTATGAAATGTATCATTGCTACAGCTGTTCTCCTTTAAGTCTGTTTTACTTCTTTCAGGAAGAAGAATTAAGTGCAGCCTTTCTTCCATAAGTACCTGTGACATGATATAATGTACCCTTGTTTGCAAAGTGTTTTCCCAATGAGTAGTTTCCATATTACTGATGTTGAACATTAGTATACATTTTCATTTGGAAGGTGTCATACACAAGGACACCTAAGACAGTGTTAGCGATAGTCCCAGAGATCATGGGCAAGTAGCTAGTCCTTAAGATGATATTAAATATCACAAACTGCCTATTTCCAATAATTTTATACTTACTGTGCTTGTTTTAAACTTATTTATTTTAGGTTTTCTGTCGATCTTTGCATAAACAGGGAACCAAGTGGCTTTAAACTGTGAGCTGTACAAAGCTTGATGAAAATATTGTCCTGTTTATGGAATTCTTATGTAAATTAGGCACTTCACTGCTTAACTATGAATCACATCATAGCAAATATTAGTAAGTATATGTGCTGGTTTATGGTTGGTGTCCTATGCGCTCATGCACATAGATGCAAGCTCTTGCAATCTCAGCCTAACTGTGTGATATAGGTGAATGTGGAAGCAGTCTAGGATAGGAAAGCACTTGCTTTTTGGCATCCTGTGGCAGTCAGCACATAGTGTAAAGTGCCAGACAGAGTGATGTCACACACTGGTAAGTGTGGTTCACACCCAACTAGTCTTAGCTTCAGGCTTTCCTTTGTTCCTATTTAATCTTGCAAACAAAACATGGATTGAGTGAAGGCTCATTGTTGCACCACAAGCTGGAATGAGAGTGAGACTAAGATTCTTCTTCATCTGTTGTAGGAATTATACCTACAAAAGTTGGAAGGTCAGGTCAGTGGCACCTGGAAAAAACTGATATACAGATTGAGTTGAGATGCAAAGTCACCACATTCAGTGGTCTACCCTTCTCCAGAGACCAATGCAAGCACCAGTCAGATGACCAGCGGAGGAGGAGGGGAGACCAGCTGGCCCAGTGGGTGCCAGAAGTCCAGATGAGGAAGCCACAGTTCTATGTTAAAGTAGCAAGTACTCCTCTGTCTAATGTACTACACTAGTATATAGCATATATATATATATATATATATATATATATATATATATATATATATATATATATATATATATATATATACATACACATACATACATACATATATATATATATATATATATATATATATATATATATATATATACACACACACACATACATATATATATATATATATCTATATACACACACACACACACACACATGCACGCATATATATATATATATATATATATATATATATAACACACACACACACACACACAGATATGTATATATACACACACATACACAACATACATATCACAACATACATATCGCAGTGGAGAGTTACCGAATAGCTGGGTAACTACAGCAGAACTAGTAAGGGTGACTGCTAGAAAGGTGCTTGGTGTGACATCTGGACAGAGGAAGGAGGACAAGGAGACCTGGTGGTGGAATGAGGAAGTACAGGAGAGTATACAGAGGAAGAGGCTGGCGAAGAAGAAGTGGGATTGTCAAAGAGATGAAGAAAGTAGACATGAGTATAAGGAGATGAGGCGCATGGCAAAGAGAGAGGTGGCGAAAGCTAAGGATAGGGCATATGGAGAGTTGTACGAGAGATTGGACACTAAAGAGGGAGAAAAGGACCTGTACCGATTAGCTAGACAGAGGGACAGAGCTGGGAAAGATGTGCAGCATGTAAGGGTGATAAAGGATAGTGAGGGAAAGGTACTCACAAGAGAGGAGAGTGTGTTGAGTAGATGGAAAGAGTATTTTGAGAGGCTGATGAATGAAGAGAATGAGAGAGAGAAGGCTGGATGATGTGGGGATAGTGAATCAGGAAGTGAAACATATTAGCAAGGAGGAAGTAAGGGCAGCTATGAAGAGGATGAAGAATGGAAAGGCTGTTGGCCCAGATGACATACCAATGGAAGCATGGAGGTGCTTAGGAGAAATGGCAGTGGAATTTCTAACTAGATTGTTTAATGAAATTTTGGAAAGTCAGAGGATGCCTGAGGAGTGGAGAAAAAGTGTTTTGGTACCTATCTTTAAGAATAAGGGTGATGTGCAGAGCTGCAGTAACTACAGAGGGATAAAACTGATTAGTCACAGCTTGAAGTTATGGGAAAGAGTAGTGGAAGCAAGGTTAAGAAGGGAGGTGATGATTAGTGATCAGCAGTATGGTTTCATGCCAGGAAAGAGCACTACAGATGCAATGTTTGCTCTGAGAGTGTTGATGGAGAAATACAGAGAGGGTCAGAAGGAGTTGCATTGTGTCTTTGTAGACTTGGAGAAAGCATATGACAGGGTGCCTAGAGAAGAGTTGTGGTATTGTATGAGGAAGTCGGGAGTGGCAGAGAAGTACGTAAGAGTGGTACAGGATATGTATGAGGGTAGTGTGACAGTGGTGAGGACTGCAGTGGGAGTGACAGATCCGTTTAAGGTGGAGGTGGGATTACATCAAGGATCAGCTCTGAGTCCTTTCTTATTTGCAGTGGTGATGGACAGGTTGACAGATGAGATCAGACAGGAGGCCCCGTGGACTATGATGTTTGCAGATGACATTGTGATCTGTAGTGAGAGTAGGAATCAGGTTGAGGAGACTCTGGAGAGGTGGAGATATGCTCTAGAGAGCAGAGGAATGAGGGTCAGCAGGGCTAAGACAGAATATATGTGTGTAAATGAGAGGGAAAGTAGAGGAATGGTGAGGATGCAGGGAGTAGAGTTGGTAAAGGTGGACGAGTTTAAGTACTTGGGATCAACAGTTCAGAGTAATGGTGAATGTGGAAGAGAGGTGAAGAAGAGAGTACAGGCAGGGTGGAATGGGTGAAGAAGAGTGTCAGGAGTGATTTGTGACAGACGGGTATCCGTAAGAGTGAAAGGGAAGGTCTACAAGAGTGTAGTGAGACCAGCTATGTTATATGGGTTGGAGACAGTGGCATTGACAAAAAGGCAGGAGTCAGAGCTGGATGTGGCAGAGTTAAAGATGTTAAGATTTGCAATCGGTGTGACTAGGATGGATAGGATTAGGAATCGGTATATTAGAGGGTCAGCTCATGTTGGACAGTTTGGACAAAGCAAGAGAGACGAGATTGTGTTGGTTTGGACATGTGCTGAGGAGGGATGATGGGTATATTGGGAAAAAGATGCTAAGGATGGAGCTGCCAGGTAAGAGGAATAGAGGAAGGCCTAAGATAAGGTTTATGGACGTGGTGAGAGAGGACATGCAGGCGGTTGGTGTGACAGAGCAAGATGCAGAGGATAGGAAGAAATGGAAAGAGATGATCCGCTGTGGCGACCCCTAACGGGAAAAGCCGAAAGAGAATGATGATGACACAACATACATATCACACACACACATATATATATATATATATATATATATATATATATATATATATATATATATATATATATATATATATATATATATATACATATATATATATATATATATATATATATATATATATACATATATATATATATATATATATATATATATATATATATATAAATGAAAATATTTGAAGTGTTTTAATCTGTTATAGGCATAGCTGTTGGAAATGTTTGCATATCCCATACATTGGGGAAGTAAATGCTGATCGGCATTTCAATTTTACTTAAAGCATTTTTGCTATAGTTTGATTTCAGTTGCACTTCTGTAACAATCACGTCATGCTACTATTGCCTGTTGTTAATGCTAGTACCTGTTCTGTATAACAGTAATAACTCAGTGTGTTTGGTAAAATCCTTTAGTCAAAATGTATTTACTTAATTTATTACTTACATGTTGCACTGCTGAGGGCCATTGCAGCACCTTTTTGTAAGACATGGAAATGGTATTGATAAATTATTTTGGATTTCAGGAGCTTTTCTCATCATCTCCAAATGATTCATTGGCAGGCACCCTTTCAACTCATAGGAGAAGGGGGGGGTGGAATTGTTGAACTGCATACTATTCATTAGGTTTCATTATTACAAACTACAATGCTTTAGACCCTGACCAATGCCATATTTTCTCAGGTCTGCCTATTGATTCCAATATCATTGCTATATCCCATAAAGAAAATAAAAAAAAGTAAAATGCACATATGAAAAAGTGAAATTGATGGCAATAATTCTGATGCTGTGCTTATACAGGACACTTGGAACGTGTTTACAGGCACAGCAACACCTGCAAGATTCTGCCCTTTCTTAAACTGAGAATTTGCTGATGTTGTCAGAGCAGACTTACCAGTATGCATTACTTTCCCTCAGCAAATTTGTTCATTGCCTTGGAATGTATCCAGAGCAGAAGTTCAGTAATGCATGCAATGATCTACGTTTAGTTGCAGAACATTCTGTGTTTATACCATGTGCACTGCTAATCAAGAAGTTATGGTGCACAGATAAAAGTGGGCAGGGACTAATACACTAGAATGTTTGCAATTTTGTTTAAAATATTAGTTGTCACAGTCCTAATAAAACACAAACACTCAAAGACATTTGACGACCTTTATTGTAACGAAAATGAATAACATCAAACTTTGAGGCACACAGAATCCAACATTGCAACAAATAAGATAGTAAACAAAGGGCAGCGCATCCGCTCACACTGAATAAGCAGCATCCCCGACTTGCTCACTTATCCTAGTAATCATGAAGGCAGCGTCCCCGCTCACCTTAATATCATCATCAATTCCATATTTCCATTCCAAGTCATCCACCATCAAATCACCATCTCAATTCCAAATATCCTACTGAGGGGGACAGAAAAGGGCCAAACCTGACCCTCTTCTCTGCCCACCGGCCCAAAGGGTTGTTCCCCCTCAGACCAAACCACCTTCCAATAGATCCTCCACCTTCAAATCCAGTTAAGGTTAAATATATCCAGCCCAAATTCATTAAAATGAACTCCATCTGACCTGTACCATACAGGATCCCTGCTTTCAAACTCCACATGCCGCATCGTATGCTCCCCAACTTCCTTCAAATATTTTGCCAATGTAAAATTAACATACCTCTGAGCTCTCTCCACTGTTACCAAATTCCTTGCCCCTCTTCACACCAACCAGGGAATAATCTCAGACCATCTTAAAACCTAATCTCAGACCATCTTAAAATCCAAGGATGGATACATAGGTTCATAGATTCATAGGTAGGTACTAGGCTATTGGCCCTAGGGCCTATATAAGTCTAGCCAAAGTACCCTGGCTTTCGCCACCCAAGAAAATTATTTTCCTGTGCCACTGTTGAGCAGAGCCACAGAAGTGATACCCGGGGTGAATTTCCTATCTCCCATCCAATCATCAAGACTTTTCTTGAACAGTGCTAATGAGGAGCTTTGTTTGATATAGATAGCTAGTTTGTTCCAGAGTATGGAAAGTCTCTGGGACAGGAATCTATCCCTCCAGCATGTTCTGTTTATTGTGGTGATGAGGTTTAGGTCCCTAGAGTGTGTAGCTCGTAGGGATTGGGATTTCTTTAAGTGGAGCATGTCTAAAGGCTCTGGGTTTGATATAGCTTTGTGTGTTAGGCAGAGATCGCCTCTGAGTAGGCGATATGCAACGGAGTAAAGCTGCAGTTTTTTGAGACAGTCCACATAGGGCATCTCTTTGAGGCTGGTAATTCTCTTTGTGAGGTATTTCTGTGGCCTTTCCAGTTGTTGTAGATGTCTTGTGAGATACATACCAAAAGGGGCATTGTACTCTATAATGGGTGATGAGTAGAGGGGAACAATGACCTCTTTTTTCCTGGATGAGAAACCTTTTGTGATGAGGTGTGCCACACAGAAGGATTTCCTGACTACTGTGGCGATGTGATTATCAAAGGAGAGACTACTGTCCACCTGTGTCCCAAGGTCTCTTATCACACTTTCAGTGTTAAGTAGACCACCACCTATGTGGTAGTTCATGGGTACTGAGTTTTTACCAAAAGGAATGACAATGCACTTTTTGGCATTGAGCTTGAGGCCATGGCTTTGACACCAGGCATCTGTCTCAGCAAGGCCCTTTTGTAGTATGTCCACATCTTTTGGAGTTTTGATTATGGCTCCTAGTTTGCAGTCATCTGCGAACTTCGTTAATAAAGACCTTCTGTGTTGGCCTGTACTTCAGAGAAGTAGATACCAAACAGGAGAGGACCCAGGACTGAACCCTGTGGTACTCCACTTGTCACTGGTCTGAAGCTGGATTTGGAATCTGTTACTTTCACAGTGTGGGTTCTGTCAGTGAGCCAGTTGGCAACCCATCTTGTGCCATAGGGATTTATACCTAGTTTAGTGAGTTTATCTATAATTCCAGAGTGGGGGATGGTGTCAAAAGCCTTGGCGAGATCTGGATAGGCTGTGTGAACCACCTTACCCTCATCTACGGCTTTGGTGACTGCTTCAAAGAAGTCTATCAGGTTTAGGAGACATGATCTGCCTTTTACAAACCCGAACTGGGTGGGGTCCTGAGTTTAGAGATTACCGATGTCATTGTTTATAAGTTCCATGATGATACGCTCCATAGCCTTGAAGACCAGGCTCATTAGGCTAATGGGGCAGTAGTTTCCGTGGTCTGTGGTGGCTCCCACTTTGTGGAGTGGGATAACTGTCGCTGTGCGCCATTCAGTGGGCACATAGCCTGAGGTGAGACTATGATTGAACATGGTACTTAGGTGGGGTGCCAATTCGTTCTGTAGTTCATGTAGAACACAGTCTGGGATGTCGTCAGGTCCCATGGATGCTGTGTTCTTGGCTTTGGATAGTGCATTTTTTACCTGTGCAGCCATGATTACAGGAACTTTGCATTCTTCTGGTATAGAGAAGGGCCCTTTAGGGGATGACAGAGGGGTAAAGTTAGCACTGAACCTATCTGCCAGGATGTTGGCAATAGCCATTGGTTCTGTATATTTAGTGCCATGGTGCTGTAACTCAGAGCAGATCTGAGTGTTGCCATTGAGATTCTTGACATAGCTATAGAATGCTTTGTGGTTGTCTTTAGAGTCAGTGGCGATTTTGTTTTCATAACTAGCTTTGGAGGATTTTATGAGGGATCTCAACTTCTTACTGAAGCTGACCAGGGAGTTTCTCCAATCATGGGATTTTACTCTTTTTTGCAACAGTTTCTTTCTTCTGTTGTAGAGTTTGTTTATGGCAGGGGACCACCATATTGGCTTCCTTTTTTTGGAGGATAGCATCTTGGTTCTGTTAGGGATTGCACGATCCATGCACTCATGTAAGTGCGTATAAAGTGCATTTGTGTAGGATTCAGCAGTCATACCTCTATTGTCCATCAGCATGGGTGTCATGAAGTTTGCCACTTCTGTCTTAAGAAGCGTGAAGTTGGCTTTGGAGAAATTTTTTACTGTGGTTTCCCTAATGGGGGGTGGGGGAGGGATGTGGATGTCTAGGGGGATTGGCTTATGGATGGATCTGACCAATGAGGAATTGACCTCTGGTGTGGAGCACTGGTTGCCCATGTTGGTAACCAGGTCTAGGATATTGCTGCCCCTGGTGGGGGTGTGGATAAGTTGATCCATGGCATTGGAATTTATGAATTCCAGAAAACGTTGAGCACAAGAGTTGGTACAGGAGTGGTTTTCCCAGTTAATGGTAGGGTAGTTGAAATTGCCCATTATTAGGGTGTTAGGTTGTACCCTAATATTTTCCAGTGTATTAAGAAATGAGGAGTGGGAATCCTGGGGCATGGTGGGGGATCTGTAACAAGCTACAATTTGGATTGTGGTCTTGCCCAGAGTTAGTTGCACTTGGATAATCTCAAATGCATTATGCTGAGCAACTAGCCTGGAGGTGTGGATATCCTTAATGAATATGGACACGCCTCCGTCTTTAGTGTTTCAGTCCAGGTTAGGTTGCCGAAAGGTGTAGTATGAATTATAGCCTGGTAATGCAGGGGTACTCTCTGGAACCTTGAACCAGGTCTCTGTCACTACACTTATGTCGATGTTCTCCATTTCAAGGAGTGCCTCGAGAGAGTGCATTTTGAGGTTTAGACTTCTAGCATTGAGTAGCAATACCCTCAGATTCTTCTTGCCTGTACCTGTTAGGGTGGTGAATTTGTCATTTGAACCTTGCCTAAAAAAGGCACTATAGGGGTGGCTAGAGCCTTAGCCAGTATCCGGAATCCCAGGGGCGACAGGTGCAGGCCATCTCTGGCAAAGCATCATGGCTTGTCGATCATGTCATCCCAGGCAGACAGATACTGGATCCCCTTAGAATGACACTAGAAGCTTAGCCAATTGTTGAAATCAATCATTTTGTCCTTGTACTGTGGTATCATTCTGGGTGATGGCAGGATGCTACTCAGGGCTAGGGTCATACCTGCCTGGGCTACAAGATCAGACAGCTCCTCCATGTCCCTTTTCATGTAGTCCAAGGAGGTACATCTCAGGTCATTCACACCAACATGGGCAATGACAGAGTCATATTTGTACTTGTTGTGGAGTGACCTGAGTGCATGCGTTATGTGGCAGATCCTGGCACCCGACAGGCAGCTGACAGTAACTTTCTCCTTGTTTAGCCTGGTGAGTGGAACATCAGTGTGCCTGACTATAGAGTCACCTATGACTAGAGTGTTGGGTACATTGTTATGCCTTATGGGCTGTGCTTGAGTGGCACACTGAGTTTGTGGGCTATGTGTCATTTGGGTTGTGTTGGGGGGTGGAGGTTGCTTGTGTTTCTGCTTTGGAGGTCCCTGTTGCTTGGTCAGGTTTTTACTGAGAGCCTCCGTGAATGTAGGTGTGTGTTTTGTGTTTCTATGTGTGTGTTTTGCTGGTGTAGGTTTTGAGGGACTATGTGCTGAGTGTGGAGTGGTGCAAGTGTTTACCTTCTCCTCTTGACTGTCTAGTCCAGTCTTGGGTGAAGAGAGCTTTGCTTCCAGTTTGGCTATATAAGTGCATCTCTCACAGGTTGTAGTGTTGGGTGGTAGGAGGAGAGGGTTGTCTGTGTATATGAGGCAATTACTGCATTGCCCCAAGATGCCCAGATTCATCACGTAGACAGGAGAAAACACCGGGGGCTGACCTTTAGACATGCCTGGATAGGTGCTTGTTTAAGTACTACAAACTGTTTTCCTCTAGACAGTGAGGAAAGTTGAGTGCTGTAGTAATTTGTAGCTTATTTAGTGCTTACAATAAGTTCTGAACAAGTGCTGAAACAAAAAATGGCTAGTTCTAAGAAACAAAATTAAGCTAGAAGGCTTCCCTCCAACACAGAAAGGCTTGGGGCTTAGAAGCCTACAAATAGTCCTGGACTCCGCAAATCTATATCCAGGCTAGACTACCCACAGGAAAGGCAGGAAATAAGCTTAGAAAAAGTTTTTTTTTTTTTTTTTAGCGGAAAGAGAGAAAGGAGTAGCAGAAACTAAGCTGATTGGCCTTCTCAAATGTTCTCCCTGTACTGGGTAGAATGAAGTAATGACACTAGACTGAGAGGAGGGTCCCAGATCAAATTTGCACTAAGGGTGGGAAACTGCAAAGCCACCAACTATAAAAACACTATACCAACAGGAAGGGAGGCTGGGAAACAAACTGCAGAAATGTTTCTCACAGCTGAAAAGCAGCAGTGAGCCTTTAAATGAAAGTTTTAAACAGCTAAAGGAGCCTCTAGAAAAAAGAGTTTAACTGCAACAAGTTATCAGAAACAAACAACCCAACAGATGCTTAATAAAAGTGGACAATTTCCAGTTAATACCTCACACACAGTGAAACTAGCTAGAAAAATACACAGTACACAAAGTGCTATAAATAACAAAGAAATAAAGAACAAAATAAACAAAAAACAGGATACTTAATGTTATATATTATAGCTCTGAGTTTGCTCAGTGTGCTTCCTTCAATTAGCTCAGTGTAAAATGGCAGAACACTCACAACTGAACTTCTTGGGTAACAGAAAGTTAAAACCTGAGACAGCTTTTAAGAAAGAAATCTCAAAAGAACCAATGAGGTGCTTAGTCTAAGCTGTAGTCCAGGTGACCTCAGTCAGCCAGTGACCTCAAACAATTCTCTCTCACTGAAATGCCTGATGGCTTTGGCTAAACCAAGATGTCCCTGAATATGTGCTCAGACACACAGCCTCCACAAACACTAGGCTCAAATACAAGCCTAAATATGGAAATGCTACAAATATCCCCACTACTTAGAAACAAACTGCAGAAATGTTTCTCACAGCTGAAAAGCAGCAGTGAGCCTTTAAATGAAAGTTTTAAACAGCTAATGGAGCCTCTAGAAAAAAGAGTTTAACTGCAACAAGTTATCAGAAACAAACAACCCAAAAGATGCTTAATAAAAGTGGACAATTTCCAGTTAATACCTCACACACAGTGAAACTAGCTAGAAAAATACACAGTACACAAAGTGCTATAAATAACAAAGAAATAAACAACAAAATAAACAAAAAACAGGATACTTAATGTTATATATTATAGCTCCTCCTCAATGCTAACACATCCTCACAAATGTAATAACTCCAAAAGTCATTCCATTGCATCTAATTGCTGTACACCAAACTGCCCAAAAGATGAAAGAATGACCCAAGATGATGATCCTTCTAACGGCAATAACTAAGTACCAATTACCTGTAGCCTCATTGTGCCACACCACCAAGCAGAACTTCCACCCCTTCAGACTCCATTACCTTAGAATCTACTTACTTCAAGCCAGTAGCTGCCACCCACCTAGTGTTCACCCAGGGATGACCACATTGCTCATCCCTGTATCAACTCAGACATCCGGCACCAACATACTTACACCATCTGGGACCTTGCTGAGTAACACCACAGCAACTGGAATGCCCATCACACCACCATCTGCAAAGGGACAAAAGCAAAATGCATTAGTGAGTATACCAACTATACCCATGTGTTACACATTATGGCAGTGGAGTACCACATCTTGGTAATGAAAAGAAAAACAGTTCAATGAAAGTTTTAAACCATTTCATACCCTGGCAGTATAGTAAATCATGAACCCAGCTATGACATCCAAGTAAAAGAAGAGGCTTACCTAACATCCCTCCCATAACCTTACCACTCCTCCCACAGAATTCAGACTATACTGCACTGCAATTATTTAAACAAACGTAAAGTAAAAAAAATATAAATAAATATCCCTTTACCTGTGAAAACTGCGATCCTATTCCATCAAGCTGGTGTTGGGACAGAAATCTTCTAAAGAATATCAAATTGGAACCCAAATTAAGCCAGGGCAGGCAACTACTGTTAAGTAACACTTTAAACCATAAATTCCTCAGAGTTACAGTAAAAATAACTCACAACTTTCAAGCACTGGAAACCCTGGAAGATGCAACACTTTCTACAATGCTATCAAATGCCACCATAACTCACCCAAACAGTATCCCACACTCCATACCCACTTCTTTGAAGATCCACAAAACCTGCCTACCCCCCTTCCCACTCACCTTGACAGATGGCAAGTACACATTTCAAAAGACCACATGGCTTAGCCACTCCCTCATTTGAATTTCAGCCTTTAATCCCATGACAGAAATTGCAGACAAAATGTGAGTCCAACCATTTATAATTGTATAAACAAGTGCCAAATAAGTCCCCAGATTTTTATTTATTATTTACTTGTTTATTTATTTATTTTTTTTTGCATTTGGTCCCATCAAATGCCCCCCCATTATGTCTGTCTTGGTTCAAATGTATTGCTTCAAGAGGTATAAAACTCAGTATCTTAACATTATTTACATCATCATCATCACTCAGTGATTTAAACGTGATGATCCAAGAACCACAAGCTATGAGAAACTAACCAAAAATATAAGGCCAAGTCTGACAATTCTCTGAAAAACTGTGCCAGCTGGAGGTATGAGGACACCTATTCACTCCATACACATGGGAACTTCACCTGACTATTTCTCCCTTGCCTGCCACTAAAGGCAAGTGAAAGGTTCTGATGTACAGTAATGTTCCCCATCACTGTCCCATGCTCCTACTATTGAAATGGACTTGAGTGTCATAAGCACAACATTTTTTTTTCTCTCCCCCTAACCCCTCCCCCCATAAGTAACATGCAACCTACCTACTCAACACTTTAACTATTGAGCTTCACCCAGGAAAAGGTCCTACCCTAGCACGAATCTAACGAAAGGTACAAAACATGAAACCCAAGTGTCTGCCACCATCCTCCCACAGCAGTCTCCCATGATTTGCCAAAGTTGTCCAGAAGACCATAACAAAACTGGACCCAGAATCTGATGCAAAATCAGAACAATCTGCAAAATGCATATCCTAGAGCTAGTCGGCACCTGGAACACGACAAAACACATCAAACTTCAGATCCTACTATTACCCTCCCCCTATGACCAGTACTACCACACCACACATGGACAATGAAATGCCGTTACTCACAGTGCCCCATAACCCCCCCAAAACACAGACCCCCGGATTCACGAAACCTCCGTGTAAGACTTAATATGTCTTACTTGGAGGCTGCAGTTGAACGGTATGATGTCAGCGTGCCATGAATATTCATGAGGGCACGCTGACTCAACTGTAACACTTACACGGACTGAGTAGGAAAGCAGGGGGCGTGTCCAACTGCCGAGCAGTCTAAATGTCCATGCCCCTGCAAGGTTTTAAAAAGCATAATGTCAACACACAAGAGTGAGTTCGCTCAAATGTACTTGCACCCAACATCACACTCCCTAACACTGTAAACCCCCATCACACTTATATAAAGTAAATATTTTTATCTTTTTTTTAAATCCGCGATATAGCTGCCCGTATTTGCGCGTGTGTGCACAGTTGTGCCCATTGCTTAGCTGCAGTTAGCAATTCAGACATGGAAGAGCATAAGAAAGAATGTTTATGCAAATCACACCAAATAGCAATAACATAATGGTAGAGCATTCACACAAAGAAGAGGCATTCACAGTTTGAGTCCCACCACTCCCCTTCGTATTTATTTTTTAAATCAGTATATGAAATAATACCTGACAAATATGTTTAAACATTACTAAAAAGCAGTGAAATGGCCAATGTATCAATGAAGAAAATAAATATTTTAAAGGATCCTGATATAAAATTGCCTGCAGTTAAGCAGCGCTTCACCCAGTGCAATAGAGTTGCCCGTAGTTGAATAGCGATTTACCTAGCGCAATAGAGGTGCCCACAGTTTAATAGCGCTTTACCCAGCACAATAGAGTTGCCCATTGTTTTATAGCGCTTTACCCAGCGCAATAGAGTTGCCAACAGTTTAATGGCGCTTTACCTAGTGCAATGTGTTTGCGCGGACGTGCGTGCCACACCAACCAGGGCACCGTAGGGCACCAAGGAGCAACGTAGAGCAAAGTTGCTTAAATGCAGCCACACCCCCTAACCTGTTTAGACAGTATGAAAATAAAATGAATGAAAAGGTTCAAACCCAGGACTCTGTGCATCAGAAGCAAAGTACAGAACCACTAAGCCATGACAACATAGGGGAAACATCCATTGTTAACATTCATATACTTACGAATGATAGTTTAACCATTACTAAGCAGGTCTGCAGTCAGCCGAGAATTTTACAAAATGGCCAATCACAAAAAAGTGCAGGAAATGTGGCATATTTAAGCCCCACAGGCGGGAATGCATGCCATAACTGATTGTAGCTCACATCTGCAATTAGAATGTCTGGTGTCGGAGAGGGAACACGCTTCCAAGCGCAACGTTGGGGCATCGAGGAGTCCAAATACATGGTTTGGCATCTAGTCCACTATCACAAGACAAGACTCCTGCAGGGCCAGTTCCAAGGGATGGAGTACAAGGCAGAGGCTTGGAACCGGTTAGCTCGTGACCTCACCAGTGCCACAGGCGTTCCTCAGACTGGTGAGCAGGTCTGTCACCACCATGCAGACCTGAAGAGACGAAAGCAGGACCGCCTGAACCAGTGGATACAGGAGGCCCGTGGGATGTGGGATGCCCCACAACTGAGTATGTAGCCATGGAATGCAGTATGTAAGAATTGATAATGGAGTATGTATAACAGATAGGTATGTCTCAATATCCCTTCATTTACTTTACAGCTGCAGGTGACCGTGCTACGAATCAGAAAGCCTATGTTGATAGGCTGCTAAGGCTGCACCACCAGGCAGGTTAGTGATTATTCTGCATGTATTGTTATATAAAATATGGGAGAGAGCATGAAAGAAAGTGTTGTAGTCCAATAAACCAGCCATAAAATTGCCTGAATACATCCTCTGCATGTACTGTCAGATAAAAACGTCAGAGAGGCAGAAAAAGAGTGTAGTAACCCATTAAGAAAAGTAATATATGTCTGGAATAATATCTCTGCAGGCACTGTCATATAACATAAGTGAGTGAGCCTGAAAAAAAGATTGTTCTAACCTATTAATAAAGGTATAATATGTCTTGAACATGTCTGCCATATACAACGTTAAAACAAATAAAAGAGTAAGCCTGTAGAAAAGTGTGTAATGTCATTAATAAAGGTCTAAAACCCAGAGTGTGTCTGTGTCACAGAGTCTGAAATGTTGTTGTACCCTTGCATTATACAAACAGTACTGTTTGAAAAGGTGCTGGCAACCCAGAGTTGTGCAGTCCCATATAAAGTGGGTGATGGAAGTGCTAGTAGCTATGAAACATATATACAGTCCACAATAGTCAGTTACTGACTGGCATGAATAAGTAAACCTGGCACACGTGTAGCATGTAATTTTTCCCCAGAAATGTGAGTGTGTGTCAAGAAATGCAGGGTTCTGTACAAATCGAAGTGAAAATGTCATGTGAAAACATCCCAGATATGTAGATAAAGAAATATAAATGCAATCAAGAAATATGTAACAGTAACATCTGCATCCTGGACAGTTAGCATGTCAGATATAGGTCAGGCATATATTGAACTAGCCAAACCCATGACACAACCTAATGTTTGGTGGCAAGTGTAATAATATAGGTAGGGGATATACACTTGCAGTCACTAGGAATGTAGTGTAGACTAAAAGGTCATTATAAGATGTTAACTGAGGATTTTTCTACACCCTACTGTATGTGCATAAACCATGCAATTCCACACCTCAATGGGTATGTGTAATCTTAAATATTTGTTGGGACATATGTCCTATTGTTCAATAAATATTTGCATTCATGTTGATGCATGTGCCCTGTTTAAACACCACAATCATGGTGGCCTGTTGCTACCAAACATCCCTGCATGCTGTTGGAATAACCACTGTGGTTCAATATATGCATGAGTTATGCTTACTGTTCAGCTGTTGTACCCTTGGTGTGTTGGGTTAATGGGAATATTATTGCATGCTGTTACAACTAATCTGGAATGCTGTTTTGCTTATGTTGTAATTAAACACACCTAATCACAGAACGTATGGGAAGGCCGGTCCCAGCGGACCCACCTGTCCCTCCTCAGCCGGCGAGTGCACCTGGCACCAGCAGGTCTGGTGCCCAGCCCGGGTTCCCCTTCTCCATTGGTCCTGTGCCACCTTTGGGTGGAAGCGCTGCAGGGGATGGGGCTCGTCCCCCCGTGCAAGCATGGGAAGAGAAGGGCCACCTGTCACCCTTTGAAGGGTCCGGGCTGTGGTGCATAGGGAGAGCCAACGTTCAGTCGCTGATCCCCTACGCCAACTAGAGGCAAGAGTGGCGCATCTCTTGGGTGAGCCTGCCTGTCCTACTCAGCCCCCAGCACAGCCACCCTCGGGGCTGTGAAGGTGCAGTGGTGACTGCCCATGGGTGGGGATCTCATTTCCACTGTTACCATCTGTGGGCTCATGGGCTTGCGATTTCCAAACAACCTTCCCCGTCAATTGTGTTCACCCACCCCATGTGTCAAATTCAGCCCCTGTATGCATCTTGTTTGTCTTGTCTGTTTAGTCCCCAACCTACCTCCCCAAATATGCCTACATCCCCTGCCTCACATTTCACTCTCACCTGAAAAAAAAAATAAAAAAAAGGGCAATCTGTTCCCACAAAAAAATTACGCCCCATACATAGCTGCCCATTTCGCACACATGTCCGCTGGACATGTAAACTGATAATTATACTTGGCAGTACAACATACTCTGTTGTCCTCACCCCTCTCTCAGGGGTGGAAGGTTGCACATCTCACACCAAATTACGAACATATGCACAGCTGTTGCTGGTAAAGAAATGGGCAGCTATGGGCCTTCCCTACACCCTTCCTGCACATCCCAGCTGGTTTCCTTATTGTCTTTCCCTCTTTGTGCCCCCTTT
Source organism: Protopterus annectens (assembly GCF_019279795.1). NCBI lineage: Eukaryota > Metazoa > Chordata > Ceratodontiformes > Protopteridae > Protopterus > Protopterus annectens. The sequence continues at coordinate 1,526,129,288 of NC_056728.1, read as the reverse complement.
TTCACCACTTTCCTATCTCCCCATTTTCTTTTCTTTCAAAGAAATTAGCGCAGGCGTTAGCAGGAGTAAGCACTTTTAAGCAGTAGTTAGCGGGGGTGCGCGAGTGCGAGCTTGTGTGCGCTTAGCTAAGCATCGCTAAGTGTCACGCAAACCTGCGCAAACCCGCTTACAACTGCTTAAAAGTGCCTTAGTCATTCTGTATGATAGGGCCCTTGTATTGCTCAACAGCAAAATAAAACACACCTGTCAGTCCCGAACCCCAGACCTTGGGCTCACCAGTCTGCATTAAGTACCACTACACCACAGCAGATATACAATAACTTGGTGCTGAAAGAAATATATCATGCATTACAATGAGTGAATGTAAAGGGAGAATAGGAATGGCATAACACAAATAATGTTCTGTGGCCCTTAACCAGCAAGTGTTGTGGAATTGCATGACATGACTGTGAAAAGAGAACCAGCCATGCTAGTAGGGAATAATGTTACAGTAGCACCTTACAAACCCCACACAGTATCAGAGCAGGATAAACACTGGCATATTTTAATAGGTTAGAGGCCAGACCTCCCAACTATGACTGGTTTACAGGGATGTCCCTGATTTGCAAACAAATGATAGCTGTGCCCCTCAGACTCCCTGTGAAATGTAGTAACAGTAGGCAGAAAGGTGGGGAATACCACTTAATGATAAATGTCAATAAGTGAGAGTAGACACTGCTTGCACGGCAGAAAAGGTGTAGTAATACATATGCTCAGAATCCCCCAAAGCCGCAACTGCAAAATATCTGAAATATATCACAGGTGTATCCCACTGATATGTACCTTTCCCTGAGGCTGTTCAAATATATATACCTGAGAGTATCTGAGGCCTGGAAGAGTCAGAAACACACAGACATATCAGCCTGTCTGCTGTTACACACTCTGCGAATAGCTGTAGAATGAATTCCACAAGCATGCCCTTATGTAGGAGTACAACACAGAAATATCACAGGATGTAGCCATGTACTGCTAGCAACCACCTGTGACGATGCCATTGTTCAGGTGCTGAAAAGAATGGTGTGGTGCACAGTCAATGAATACTAGGCTAACCTCTGTCTACAATCTGGATATGTCCACAGGTGGGAGCTACTGAGAAAAATTACTAGCCTTTATAGACTTACAGGTACACAGCAACTCTGCATGTTCAGCAAGATAAACATCACACGATAATAAATAATGCACTCTGCAGTTCTGCAGCCCTACCCAAAGGTACTGTATACCCGTGTAGTCAGGCACAACCAAGGGTGTAGGTAGGCATACACAGTAGTGAAATATGTCCAGTTGTCCTGAGCAGACTGTGCTAATGTCAACACAAACAAACCACAAACTGTTCAGAAGTGAGTAACGTACTAATGACAGTATAGCAGTTCACAAACAGTGCATGTGACTGATATTCATAATTGGTAGTACAACATACTTAGTTGTCCTCACCCCTCTCTCAGGGGTGGATGGTTTCAAATATCCCTCCTAATGTACTGCATAGGCACAGCTGTTGCTGGTAAAGAAATGGGCAGCTATGGACCTTCTCCACACCCATCCTGTACATCCCGAGCTGGTTTCCCTACTGTCTTCCCCTCTTTGTGCACCCTTTATCACCACATTCCTATTTCCCCTTTTACTTTTCTGTCAAAGAAATGAGCGCAGGGGTTAGCGGCAGTGAGCACTTGTAAACAGTAGTAAGTGGGATTGCACCAGTGTGCGCATGTGTGTGCTTAGCTTAGCATTGCTAAGATATGATAAGCTAAGTCAAGCTTAGCTTAGTATTGCTAAAATAAAATAAGCTAAGCTAAGCTTAGCTTAGCATCGCTAAGTGTCGCTCAAACCCGCTTACAACTGCTTAAATGTGCCTTAGTCACTCTATATGACAGGGCCCTTGTACTGCTCAGTAGCAAAATAAAATGCCCTTGTCAGTCTCAAACCCCACACTTTGGACTCACCAGTCTGCATGATGTACCACTAAGCCACAGCAGATATACTATAACTTGGTGCTGAAAGAAATATAACATGCATTACAATGAGTGAATGTAAAGGGAAAATAGGAAAGCCATAGGAATACATTGCAATAACTACTGTTGTATGCCAGTTAATTATCTAATTCGAAAAGAAAGTACATACTCCTATGTATCCAGTGTTAGCATTAGGAGGTGTGAGTAAACCTACACACTGAGAAGAGTGTACTGGAAGAAGCAACAGTCAGGTTTCTGTAGAACATGCATTTCACTGGCTACAACCCAGCTTCAGATATGAGACATATACTAACCTTCTGACTGATACAACAGTGTCCACAGCAAACAAGCATGGTCCCCACCTTGCAAAACTGAAAGGGCTACACCTACCTAACCTATCATTTTATAGCAGTGTCCTGAAATCACAGTGAGAACTGCAATTACCACACAGCAGGCTGCATGCAATTACTAAATGGTGGGCACCAATTGGTGCAGAGGCCATCAAATGCACATGTGCAGATACCTAGAAAAGCAGCCTGTATCTGCTGTCCACACATGCAATAATATCATTGCACCAACTGGGAGAGAGAGAGCACAAGCTAGAGAGACAGACAGAGAGAGACAGACAGACAGATACAAACAGGCAGTAGGAGACAGACACTGAAAAGAAACACCAACACACAGAGGAAACCAAAACAATAAATAAATAAATAAATAAATAAAAACAAAACAAAAAAAAAACAACACCTACAACAGCCAGAGGTGAGGAATACAAAGGTAAGGTATGTAACAGATATGTATTTGCTGACATCCAAAAGATGTGTCTGAAGGGTACTCTACATACTGTGAATCATCCATATGTGGCAGCAGTCCATATCTATATGTACATGCAAATTTGCATAGGGCAAGGGACATACTGCAACTGTTAGTGAAGGCAGGATATATGTACATTGTTGAAGGCTGCTATTTGCACATATGTATGTAGGTTGTAGTGTGTGGCATTGCAGACAGCAAGCAGTGCCGGTATATGTCATGTGGTGATTAAATGCTGTGGGACTGAGCTACAGGCAGTGAGGCCTGCTACAGCTATATGGCCTGAGGACAGCAGAATGCATTCTGCACAACATTGTGCAATAGTATTACATAACCGTATGTCTCACAACTGTTGCATAATTGACATCCCCACCATGAAAGGTGGACAGTATATGTGCCTATCTGTGCAGCTATATGTACAGCAATGGATTTTTAGATGTATGTATATATATATATATATATATATATATATATATATATATATATATATATATATATATATATATATATATGTGTGTGTGTGTGTGTGTGTGTGTGTGTGTGTGTGTGTGTGTATATATATCTATAGATATCTACATATATATATATATATATATATATATATATATATATATATATATATATATAGATATGTATGGATATGTATAGATATGTATAGATATGTATATATTTATGTATATATATATATATATATATATATATATATATATATATATATATATATAGATATATATATAGATATATGCATATATATATATATATATATATATATATATATATATTGAGAGAGAGAGAGAGAGGGAGACACGGGGTCATATGTACTGCAACAGGTGCTTGTTGTCCAAGGCATGGACTGAACACCAGTGTTGATACTGCAGTGCCATACCCCATTCCAAAACACCTTACGCAGTAACTACAACATAGGTGGTAGCCTGCCTAACACTGAAGGTGTCAGAAGGGAACATGAGACACAGGTGGACAGTAGGCTCCCCTTTGATAATCACAGTGCCACAGTAGTCTTGTAATCTGTCTACGTGGTATCTGTCATCACAAAAGGTGTGTCATCTAGGGAAATATAGGTCGGTGTTCCCCTCTACTCATCACAACGCCCTATGTGGTATGTACCTCACATGACAACTACAGCAAGTGGAAAGGCCACAGACATACCTAACAAAGAGTAATACTGCCCTCAAACACATTTCCTATGCAGACTGACTCACAAAACCACAGCTAGAGTGCATTGCATACTGCCCACCCAGAGGTTACCACTGCCAGACATACAGAGGTATGTCACACCCATAGCAGTCAGCCAACCACCATGGCAACACCTCACAATCCCTCCGGGCTACATGACCTAGGGCCTTAATCCTCATCACCTCACTAAACAGCACATGCTGGAGGTACAGGTTCCTATCCACAAATATGCCATACTCTGGACTAAACCACCCAGCATTAACAAACAAGGCTTCTCATTAGCAGATGTCATACATACCCCTGATGATTGTTTTGGAGATAGGTAATATGCCCTGGGTGTCACCTCTGTGTATCCGGTTGACAGAAGCAAGTGAAATCACATTACATGTGTGTCAAAGGGCAGGGTAGCATATGGCTAGGCTGCTCTAGGCCCTAGGGCCAAAAGCGTATTACCTACCTATGACACAATGCACACACACATGTAGTCAGTGCAATACCTGCTATGTGAGTTGGAATGAGTGTGACAGTGACTGTGTGCAAGGTTTGTAAAGGTGTGATAGCTTAGTGTGAGGTTGTGTCTGTCATGGTAGTTTGTGCCCTAGGTGTGAGGCCAGAGAAAGATGTGTCAGTTATTGGGATGCAGACATAGTAGGATGGCATATGTTGTGATGCAGTTCCTTGTGTATGACTGTGGTGTCCCATTGTAGGCTGAAGCAATACATGTATGCTCAGTAAGTGGCACTGCTGGTGAATCCAGCTCACATATGAACTGTTGTACTACCTGAAGCTGTAGGCCTAAACAGCACAGTATGGTGTATGTTCACAGTCCCTGGTAATACTGTCTTGTGTGTTTCCTGTAGCCTGCACAGATTACATACCTCAGGCATAGGTATCTGTAAGTAGGGGCACACAGTACTATAAGGTACACAGGTAATGCTCATCTGTGTCGGCATACATTTGTGTGTTGTATGTATGTCTGATGTGTGTGTAATGATGCCTGTACCATGCCGCAATCACGTGTGTTACAGGGTATGTGTGTGTACCTAGCAACATGTATACTATGTTACAGCAGTATGCCAGCTATATTAACAACCATGCACATATGTTAGGTAGGAGTATGGCATCAAAGACTAGGGTGGTTTACTGGTAATACTGTAAATGTACATAATATTCATTGTATTGGATGACATATTTCTTCATGCATTAGCTTGATATATACCCCCGGGGCGAGGTTGTGCATTGTATCCCAAACACTGTGCCGACTACTGGTGTATACTGGTTTGTTATATGGAGTGTGGCAGGCACTGTCAGCCAGTTGTGGGCTGAGCACTGATATTTGGTATTGAATGTGTGTATCCTCAGATAGACAGATAGATGCTATATATGGCAGTTAAGTGATATCTGTACTTCATAATGTTAATTGTGCCACATGACTTGCTCACACATATCATTTAATTGTCTTCCAGGGTTATGGCTTATCAACGTAATCCGTCATATACAGCTGCGGAGGAGCAGGAAATTCAGAACAGCCTGGTGCAGCACTATAACCTGCTTTTTTCCAGGGCCAGCCAGCACCAGCATGAGCATACTGCACTGTGGCAAGACCTTGTTCACCGGGTAAATGACATAGGCATGCATAACCGGACATATGAGCAGGTACGCCATCACTGCAGTGATTTAATTAGACACGTCCGGTGGCATGCGTCTGATATCCATAGGCAACAGCTTGCCACAGGTGGTGGGGCGGCCATACATCCCCTCCTCACCAGAGTGGAGGAGCTGCTCCTAAGCATGGTGGCTCCTGGCCTACAGCAGCAACAGCATCACACATGTGTCATCATGGAGGCCGGAGCCACACAGCAGGATGACATGGATCGTGCAGGTAATATGCCCTAGCTGTAGACTACCGTTACCTGTATTGTTAGAATATGCATATGTGAGATGTGTACTGTGTGTTTAGCAGTTGTGCTGCCTATCGTGTGCAATAATGATATTTGGAATAGTATCCGTACACCTGTGACTGTTGACTGTTGTTCCACTGTAGTTTAGCACACTCACAGTAGCAATGCCACAGTTGTGGCCACTGACAAACTGTGTCATATTCTTGTAGATCCCTCTGGTGTGACAGCAGGGCAGACGATACATGCTGGTGAGTGTGTTAACACTTTAATATTGGTAATGAAATGTGCATGTCATAGGTGAGGTGTAAGCCATGTACACGTAACACACATACGCATAATGCATGCTGTGCATGTTCACTGTGAGACATCAATCATCTCAGTAAAGTCAGTTGCTGCCTCAATCACATGCAATGCACAGTGCAGCAGACACAATTGTGGCAACACTGTACTGCACATTGGATATGCATAGTTGCTACAGCTGTACACAACAGAACATGTTTATCATACGCAGTACACAAAAACATGCTACATTTGGCATTACCACACACCCGCTGTAAGGTCACACTTCAGTATCCCACGTCATGCACACACACATGATGTACCTCAGGGGTAGAGGCCTATCATGGGGCTGTGCAACACTCTGCAACACATAACACAGTCATGTTAGGCAATGCTCCCTATTGGGCATCTCACACACCCATGTACAAGGTGGCTGTGTAATTGTGAACGTAGCCATGGCACTGCAGTTCAGGTACAGCTTGCTAGGCGGTGGTCTTGCACACATTAGTAGCTGTGAGTGACCACAAGATGCATGTTGATGATGGCACAGGGTACTACACCCCATCCTGTTACAGTGACCACAGTACTACTCATAGCAGTCATTGCTTTGCACCTCAATATTGTGTGTGTGCAAACATATGCCAGTATACACAATATGCACAGCAGTCACATATATGTCCTGGAATGCTAGTGGGTGTATAGGTCACTTGACACACATTGGGTATGTGTGATGTTTAATGTTGCAGTCGTGTAGCATGCCATGCCATGTCTAGCACCGACATATCTGCAATATGTCCCACACTCACCATAACCACTGTACACTGGCCATGTCGAGCATTGGGATTCCTTCACGTCAACATGCACCACACATCCCGTGTGTGTACATAGCATGCATGTGCTACACCCGTGCCCACTATTATCTGCTATGGACACAGACACTGTACTCAGACATGGATATCTATGTGTCACACAGATAACACATGCAGCCATGGCATGTATAATTGTGAGTGATGGTGCACAGGGCATTGCAATGCTGATAATACCTGCACAGCAATGTTGTGTCCATGTACACATTGTGTTCCAGGGTGTAGCCAATCACTGAACAACTACACAGTTGCATCAAAGCCATGTATACTGCCATTAAAAAAGGGTGTCTACACTTGCACTGCATGGTCTTGTGCAACACATATTCTGCATGCTGACACGCGTGTGGTGACTGTTTAGCTTGTGATACTGACACCCACCTTCATACACTATAGAGTATGTGTTGGATTGCTGGTGTGTGTGTGTATGTGCTGTAGTGAGGAGTGTAATAGTGTTCATGTGTTCATGTGTGCATGTGTACATGTGTTCATGTGTGCATGTGTGTATGTGTGCATGTGTTCATGTGCAGACCGTAAAGTGTGTTTCCTGTCTTCCCCTCACAGGTGCTGAGTTAGGGGTTGGTGAAAGCAGCAGGCAACCTGTAGCCACTGCCACAAATAGTGGTGATGATGAGACATGTATTTTGGCACAGGAAGGTTTGACAGGGTCTGTTGTTGGTCCGCCAATCGACAGTACACAGCGTTCAACCCCATCTATGCACACACTCATACTGTCAATACATCCCTCACCACCAATAGCCATAGGTGAGGGATAGCATACAGTTGGCATTGACCAAGAGAGTGTGGTACCCATGGCACTTGCATCCCCTCACAGCAGTCATAGCCATATTCCTGGAATGGTACCACATAGGCGGAGGTCCAGGGGTTCTCGGGGGAGCACCGCTGGTCATATTGCCTCTGGCAGGTGTGCCCTTACAGGTCTTACAACGTCCAGTATGTTCCGAACTGTAATGCAGGCTCAAGCACGTATGGAACAGTACACCAGGCAGGGACTTAGGGCGCAGCGGGCACATTACACCACTATCAATGACAGCATCTGTGACCTTGCCGGTGCCATCCGGACTTACACCAAGGTCATTGATAGACGTTGGGTGGAGACATTAGATGCCCTCCACAATATGTCTTCCATGAGCCAGGACCGTGCGGGACGGTTGCGACGTTGACGCAGATGCATGCCAGCAACAGCAACAGGTGGCAGTGGTCACGGATGGCCCACAGTTCACAGCCACTCCCATAGTGGCAGTAACAGCCCCAGCAATGCTGGGGCTGGCCTGTCCATTGACCGTCCCAGTAGACCATGTGCACGTGGCTCTGGCCAGTCCCAGCAAGGACATGGGTCCAGTCATCATACCTCTGCCTCTGATGACAGTACCCAGTCAGGGTTGATAGCCGATACTGTCCGTAGCACCCCTGACGGGCACAGGTACAGTGTCCGTGGCCGGAGACAGTGATCTGTACAGCCTAGCAAGTACAGTCTGTGGCTGTCTCACAAACTACTGTATATGGCAGCCACATGGTGGAGCTGTGTGCATGCAGACACACACACATTAATCAAACAACTAGGGCTCACACATACACACACACATTACATCAACATTGGTCCATGCTGTACTGTTGTCCCTCACACACACACACACACACACACACACACACACACACACACACACACACACACACACACACACACACACACACACACACACATTTTGATTGGATGGGTTAATGTCAGGCTCTGGCAAACAACAAAACGCCCTGTGCATATAATGATACCTGTGTCGCCTCCTGTCATCTGTAACATTGATGGAGGAACAGGCTAACATGGTGCTGATGCACAGGGTGACAATATAGCAGTGTAGCAATATTAGCAAGTTGTGAACAAGAAAGTGTAATGACATCCTTGTAGGTATATCTGAGCAGACATTATGCATCAAAGCTCTGCTTGTCAATGTAGCAATGTAGAAGTGTAAAGTGTTGCCAGCATGTGTTAGTGAGTGGACAGTACATGTGTGATGTGTGCAGTACAGATTAGCAAGTGTACATCTGTGAACATGGTGGGTACGCACTGTCTGCATGTACGTGCATAGTGGACACATGGGACGTTTGGCATACCCTGTTGTACACATACATTGTTAACATCTCATAGTATCTTTCAATGCCCAGTATGCATTCTACTGCAGTTATGTACTAACAGGGGTAGACATGTGTGTATGACATGGGTTGACACTATGCTGTGGGTGATACTGATAATATCTGTCAATGATTTGTGGTCTGGTAGTATACACAACCTCAACAGCATGACTATAAGCAATCATTGGATGATGTCCTGACAAATAACACACAGTCATAGGGAACTCAGTAACAGTTGAATCCTTCCGGTGCTACACTATAACACTAACCAGTGGTAATGACCACCACCCATTCCTGTGACCACACCTGTTTGCCATATAGCCCCCTTAGGTACATGCAAACACACTAGGGATGTGTCCATCCATATCTGGAAATGCATGCATTGGCCTACAATGCATTCCCTCGATGGGACGCATATCCTACTCAAGGGTATCATACAGACAGATACCTGTTGTCTGATACATGCTGTGTAACAGTAAGCCGACTATGGCATAGTCATCCTCATGTACTATACATACTATCCCGTCAGTACCACACAGGTGGTAGCCCTCAACATGTATGTTGGGTACCAATGTGTACATACAGCCTCATGTTATGTCATGTGTCCCTTTGTATCCATATATCCATAGGTATTGTGGAATCCCAAGGTGTATCACATAAGACATTAGAGGCCTGAATGCATATCCACAAGGCAGTTGTACACCTATAAAGACTGTCCATTATTGGCAGTTGTCATTGTGTATGAACATGTCTGACATATAACCCAGGCATATACCCTCACTCACACTACTCTTAAGTAACTGTCATGGATGTGTGTGGCACAGATGACCTTGGCCACAGATCACGACAGTGGACGGCCTTGTCACATACATACATATGTGACCTACGATCTGAGAAGCAGCGGCACAACCTGTCAAAGAAAACAAATGTATTCATGTAGTATGCAGGCTTCACACCTATGTACTGATTGAGGGGACATGTACACATATATATTTGCCACGCAGATACTTGATGTGTGCAATGCACTTACTGTTGTAATCATAATATGTCATACCATAGTAAAAGCAAAACCCACACCGCATTGACCAACAGTGACACACACACACACACAGTCAGTGTTTGCAGGATTCAAACCTCTACCAAACTATGTTATGATACTAGAGAGAGATGCATTAACATGGCGCGCTATTTGCTTTACTGGGTGGTTTTGCTTTTCCATCTGTATTTGTAGGATGGTGACATCATCAGTCTTTCCAAAGAGGAATGTACCTCTTTTAGTGTGTTTTCCCAGTCTCCAAAAAGGGCACTCATTTCAAAGACAATTGCACAGATACACACACACACCCCCTACATACACAGTCAGCGTTTGCAGGATCCAAACCCCTACTTAACTATGTTATGATACTAGAAAGCAATGCATTAACACGGCACGTTATTTGCTTTACTGGGTGGTTTCCCTTCTCCGGCTGTATTTTTAGGATGGTGACATCATCAGTCTTTCCAAAGAGGAATGCACCTCTTTTAGTGTGTTTTCCCAGTCTCCAAAAAGGGAACTCCTTTCAAAGACATTTGCACACAGACACACACCACACACACACTCAGTGTTTTCAGGATTCATATCCCTACCTAACTATGTTATGATACTAGACAGAGACGCATTAACATGGTGCGCTATTTGTTTTACTGGCTGGTTTCTCTTTTCCTGCTGTATTTGTAGGATGGTGACATCATCAGACTTTCCAAAGAGGAATGTACCTCTTTTAGTAAGTTTTCCCAGTCTCCAAAAAGGGAACACTTCTCAAAGGAAATTGCACACATGCACACCCCCCCCCCCATACACACACAATGTTTGCAGGATTCAACCCCCTACCCAACTATGTTATGATACCAGGGAGAGATGCATTAACACAGTGTGCTATTTGCTTTATTGTCTGGTTTCCCTTCTCCTGCTGTATTTATAGGATGGTGACATAATGAGACTGGACATGGTGATGTGTGTACACTTTGTTTTATGCCATTCCAGGAATAGTCCATGTGGGTCAGCAGGTGTCAACAGCTTGAACAAGACCTCATAATCCTTTCCTTGTGTTATCTATCTGTGGACACATTGACATTCTGTCATATGTCAACACATATTTATGTACAGCTTGTTGGTTTTGTGGATACTACATGTGTCTGGGATGTTGATAAAGGGCTATTCAAAGTCTATGTGAGACATGTGTAGATGTGTTCAGTGATGTATGTCCTGGGTGGCTGCCTTGCAAACAGTCTAGCATGTTTGGGAACCATGATCCGCACATGAACATACCACAATTGGTAGGGCTGTGTGTATGTCAGCTTCCAATAGCTCTGTTTATGACTGCAACCATGATGGACTCCATGACCTTGCAGATCAGACTTCATAGGCATACTGGACTTGACTTCCCATGGTGTGTTGTGCACCAACACTTGTGGGGAGTGCCATATGTTGCTGTGACACATTCAATGGTTCCACATCCTGTGTAGGGGGTGAGGCTCAGCTGACTGTTCAGGTGCAGGATCTGTTTGTTGTGTAGTTTGTGCATGACACATATTGGGAATCAATGTATTCCAGTTGCTGCCATGCTTTTGGCATTGGGGGAAGCTGCTCATCCATTCTATGTGTGATATCTCCTGGTATGATGATATGGACTATTGTCAGTGGGAGGTGGGTATGTACCTATGGGCCTGTCTGTCGGGATGTCGGCATTGTCAGTCAGGTACAGTTGGCCCTGACTCAGGACATATATGGGTGTACATTGCTATTTATGACATAGCTGAAGGAGGTGTCATGATTCAGTCTGGACTCCTTCTCAGCTACTCTTTACAAAACACCAACAGACATGAGCACCAATCCCTGTTATACTCTTTTACACATTTAACACCCTACTGATCCTTTGTGATCAGGCTACAGAGTATGTCATCATAATATCCTGGCATGTCCAGGGGTCGATTTCGTGTGTACTCTCCAGTCCAGCTGGTGAATATTGTGATATTGACACAATGTCACATCTGCCTCATGTACGCAGACAACCCTCTCCTCCTCCCAACAAACTCAGATATATGTGTGAGATGCACCTATATAGACATACAGGGTGCTGAACTCTCTCGACCCATGACTGGCACAGTCTATCAGGCGGTGAAGGTAACCACACACACCACATATCAGTCTCACATATCCTCTAGCGACAGCACTCAAACCACATTATCACACATAGACATACTCGGATACTGTAAATGAACTCTGCCTAAGCAGCAGAGACTTCCAAAGCAGACACACACACAACTGCTACCCCACTACAGTACCCACATATCACATAGTTCACAATGTCAGTGTGCCACACAGTCACTGCCCTTCGGGCTAAACAACACACCTAATACACTTGTAATATGCGGCACTTATTGTCAGACACACTGACGTACCATCTAATCACAACTGTAATCTCAACTATGCAGGTGAAAGCTGCACTCTCTAAAGCCAAAAACACAGCATCCATGGGACCGGGCAACATCCCAGGCTGCATTTTACACGAACTTCAGAATGAACTGGCTCCCTACTTAAGCACCATGTTCAATAATAGCCTCCCATCAGGCTTTGTGCCCACTGAATTGCGCACAGCAACAGTTATCCCACTCCAAAAAGGGGGAGCCCCCACTGATCCCGGGAACTATAGACCTATAAGCCTGACAAGCCTGGTCTGCAAAGCCATTGAACGCATCATCATCGAACTCATAAACAAAGACATTGGTAACCTACAAACTCTGGATCCCACCCAGTTCGGGTTTGTGAAAGGCAGATCATGCCTCCTGAACCTGATCGACTTCTTTGAGGCAGTCACCAAAGCCGTAGATGAGGGTAAAGTGGTTCACACAGCCTATCTTGACCTTGCCAAGGCTTTTGACACCATCCCCCATTCTGGAATTATAGCTAAACTCAATAAACTAGGCATAAATCCCTACATCACAAGATGGGTTGCCAACTGGCTCAGTGTCAGAACCCACACTGTAAAAGTTGCAGACTCCAAATCTGACCTCAAACCAGTGACAAGTGGAATACCACAGGGTTCTGTCCTGGGACTGCTCCTGTTTGGTATCTACTTCTCTGAAGTACAGGCTAACACAGAAGGCCTCTGGCTAACGAAGTTCACAGATGACTGCAAACTAGGAGCCATAGTCAAGTCCCCAAATGATGTGAACATCCTACAGAAGGGCCTCTCTGAGACAGATTCCTGGTGTCAGAGCCATGGCCTCAAGCTCAATGCCAAGAAGTGCAGTGTCATCCCCTTTGGTAAAAACTCTGTACCCATGAACTACCACATAGACAGCAATCTACTTAACACCGAATGCGTGATAAGAGACCTTGGGACCCAGGTGGACAGTAGTCTCTTCTTTGTTAGTCACATCACCACAGTAGTCAGGAAGTCCTTCTATGTGGCACACCTCATCATAAAAGGGTTCTCGTCCAGGAAAAAAGAGGTCATCATTACCCTCTACTCATCACTCATTAGACCCATTATAGAGTACAACGCCCCTTTTGGAATGCACCTCACAAGACATCTGCAGCAGCTGGAAAGGCCACAGAAGTACCTCACAAAGAGGATTACTGGACTCAAACAAATGCCCTACACTGACCGCCTCAAAAAACTCCAGCTTTACTTCATAGCATATCGCCTACTCAGAGGTGATCTCTGCCTAACATATAAGCTATATCAAACCCAGAGCTGTTGAACATGCTACACCTAAAGAAATCCCAATCCCTCCGAGCTACACGCTCTAGGGACCTAAACCTTGTCACCACAATAAACAGGACATGCTGGAGGGATAGATTCATATCCCAGAGACTTCCCATACTCTGGAACAGGCTACCCATCCATGTCAAGCAAAGTTCTTCATTAGCACTCTTCAAGAAAAATCTTGATGAGTGGATGGGAAATAGGAAATACACCCCGGGGATCACTTCTGTGTCTCTGCTCATCAGTGGTACAGGAAAATAACTTGCTTGGATGGCATAAGCCAGGGAACCTTGTTGGCTAGGCTTGCAATAGGCTCTTGGGCCAATAGCCTAGTACCTACCTATGAACCTATGAACCACTCACCAGCCCAAACAAGGGAATAGTCACTTTGGGCTGTCTGTCGGGTGCCAGGATCTGCCACATAACACATGCAGTCAGGTCACTCCAAAGCAAGTACAGGACTGGCACCATCATTGTCCATGCTGGTGCGTAAAACCTCAGACGTTACTCCCTGGACCACATGACATGATACATGGAGGAACACTCTGATCATGTAGCCCAGGCCAGTATGACCCTGACCTTGTCTAGCATCTTACAACCACCAGTTATGATGTCACAGTATACAGACAAACATATCATGTTTAAAAGTTGCCTAACAAATTAGTTTCGTTCATAGGGGATACAGTGTCTGTCAGCCTGTGGTGACATGCTCAACATGCCACGTAGCTTCACTATGGACAGCTTGCACCTGTCACCCTTGGACTTTCGAATGCTGGCTAAGGCTCTTGCTACCACCATAGTGCCTTTTTTAAGCAGGGCTCAAAAGACAAACCCACCTCCATAGACATTACAGGTTAAATGAAACTAAGGGTAATGCTGCTCAACACCAGATGTGTTACCCTCATATTGCGGCCACTCAGGACTCTCCTCAGTATGGAGGATAGCATTATCTGTGCAATAACAGACGCCTGGTTCAGGCTCACTAATGCACACCAGCACTACCAGGTTATGTTTCATACCATGCTTTCTGACAACAAGAGTTGGAACAGACAACACAACTAGGGGGAATATCCATATACATCACAGATACACACACCTCCGTGTTAGTAGCACTGCACAAAGCATCACAGACCATACATATACAACTACCATTGTGCAAAACTGCCCTTCAATTTGTTGCCTGCTACAGACCACCCTCCCAAACTCAGGAACCACACTCGGCTTTCATGGGAACTATGGAGAATATGAAGGTCTCCACAAACACCATTATATTGGGTGACTTCATATACACAAATATTGACTGGGGATACTACTCAAGCCCCAACACCCACACCCAACAGTCGCTACAATTTGTAGACTCATATGCTATAGCACAACCAGTCAGCACAGCCACAGTGGGAATACATATTGGACCTGATCATCACCAACATGAGGACTCTATGTTCCACACCAGCGATATACCCCTCATTGGTAAGGTCAGAACATACATGTATCTCACTGGACATACATATACCCTCCACACACCCATCCTGGGTAATCTTGGTGAACTTCTCTTGAGCCAACGTCTCACTTCACCAAAGCAAGGTGGTATTCTTCAGAGACCCTTAGACAGTGGCAAATACGGCTCATGCTGCTGAATCCTTTACATACACATTATATGGACACCTAGTGGACTGCAAGGATTGTGCTATCCCAAATAACAACAGGACTCACTCCTCCAATGGCAGGGGACCTGTCTGGTAGACCCCAGCCATTAATAAGCTGTACAACGTCAGGAGGACGCTACTACATGATAGAGCACAATGCCAGAGTGGGAAGGCATCTGTGATCTGTACTAGCAGACAGATACGATCACTCATGAACTTTTCTAAGGGCTGCTTCTACTGGACAATTGCACCAGACACGTAGGACTATCACATGGCCTTCTTCAGTTATGTCAGGAACCTGGGTGGACATTCACTGATATGCTGTGAGTTACTGCATACTGAATAAACTAACCCTGAACCCACTGGCATTGCCAACATCCTGGCAAACAGGTTCAGTGCAGATATCTCCCCCCCCATTCCCCTCTAAGGAGCAACTATCCATCCCAACAGAGTATAACCTCCCTGACATCACACAGTAACAGGTGAGTGCTGCCCTCCCCAAAGCGTACATCACAGTATCAATGGGACCAGACGGTGTTCCGGCCTGCATCTTACACGAGCTTCATGACAGACGTAACCCTCACATTACATCACTGTTCAATATCAGAGTTACTACAGGATATGTAGCCAAGGAATGGCATACAGCGACAGTGGTCCCACTCTACAGAGTTGGTGCCACAACGGACCACAGACAATATTGCCCCATAAGCCTAACTAGCCTGTTATGCAAAGCTATGGAGCGTATTGTCATGGGACTCATACACATAGACATCGGGAACCTACAGACACTGTGTCCTACACATTTCAGCATTTTTGTGGGCAGATCTTGCCTCTTGAACCTGTTTGTATTCTTTAAATGGTTAACAGGTCCATCGACATAGGGACGGTTGTCCACACAGCCTACCTAAACCTTGCAAAACCCTTCAACACAATAACCCACTGGACCATTATGCATAGGCTCACCAGCGTCGATATGGACACATATCTCATACGATGGATTGCTACCTGGATCAGGGATAGCACCCACATGGTCAGAATTGCAGGTGCCATGTCTGACTATACACCAGTTACACATGGCATTCCACACGGCTCGGTCCTGGGACCTCTCTTGTTCAGTATATATTTGTCTGACATACAGGTTACCACAGGGGGTATATGGCTGAACATGTTTGCACTTGACTACAAACTGGGTGACATGATCAACTCTCCAGCTGCCCCATGCATACTCAAACAGGGTCTCACAGAGATGGATGACTGGTGCCTGAGCCATGGCCTAGAGCTAAATGCCATTAGTTGCATAGTCATCCCCTTTGGGAATAACAACATGCCCACACATTACAACATAGGTAGTACTCCATTACATATGGTAGGAGTTGTTAGGGGTTTGGGGACATGACTTGTTCGTACTGTCGCCTTTGATATTCAAGTTGCCAAAGTGGTTGGACACACGTTCTATGTGGGCTATCTTATCCCATATGGTTTCACATCTAGATCAAGTGAGGTCATTGTGCCCCTATACTCATCACAGCCATGCTTGGTTACAATGCCACATTTGGGGTGTACCTTACCCGACACCTGCAGCAACTGTACTAGCCACAGAAGTTCCTCACCAAGCAGAGCTAGGGACTCACATAGATGCCCTGCACAGTTCGGATGCAGTAACTCCAGCTCTACTCAGTCGCTTACCACCTACTCGGATATGATGTGTGCCTGTTGTTTACAGATATACCCAACCCAGAATTACTGGACATGCTCCACCTCAGGATATCCAACTCTCTTGGAGCTACACACTCCAGGGACGTATACCTCAGCACAGATGTTAATAGGACATGCTGGAGGGACAGATTCTTATCCCAGAGGCTCCACTCACTCCAGATTGTAATCCCAGTTTCACATAGGCAGAGTCACCCACTGACTACCTACAGGAGACATCTTGACGACTGTATGGGTGATCATATGTTTACCCCTGGGATATCTTCTGTGTCCCTGCTAGACAGAGGCACACTAGCGTAAATGTACATGGGCTATCTTGTGTGACCTACTATTCACACACACAGTGTAGTAATCTGACAGGGTTGCGAATGCCAAACACACTCTGGCTAGGCTTGTACATGCCCTAGGGCAGATAGCCTAGTATCGACCTCTGAACCTATGCTAATGTTCAGGATGCACAATGTTGATACTGTTTGCAGGTCTTTATCGTCTTTGCTTTACCAGTTTCTATGAACAACTTCGGTATCTGCAGAACATATTTGATTATGACAGGGTTCCACTATATTATAGATGTGTCTGTTGTCATATAACTGTGTGCACAGGGCGGATTGCTGGATAGTGCCAGGTTCCTGGGTTAACACATGCAACTGCCAGATATGCGTGGCCCACTGCTGTACTCAGACATGGCCTAAGTGTGTGAGCATGCCCAGTTCAGGCTTTCCGTGTTTTGTTGCCTGACATTTGTCTCATTTATTCAAGTGTGTGAGCATGTCCAGTGTGACCTTTCAGTATGTTGCTATCTGAGGTCCACTACATTTGTTGATATTTGTGAACATGACCAATATTAACATTTATACTGTGTGTGTTGGAAGTCAGGTTCTGTTCTTACTTCAGGACTCACCTTTGTGTCATAACTCGACAGGGATTATGCTGTGCCTGCAGGGTTTCCATGAGATACTTTGCATAGACTTATCAACATTCCTTCATACAAGCTGACCACTGCAATACTGTCATGGTTTAGTGGTTCAGTACTTTGACTATAGTGCACAGTGTCCTGGGTTCGAGGCCCATAATTGCTTTATATTTTCATACTGAGCAGACCAGACTGCTTAAGGGCCAGTTAAGCAAATATGAGCATGTTGGCTTTTGTTCAGCTATGCCCTACTTAGACCAGGCTTGTCCGACATTGCTCAATATTCACCAACATTGCTGGACGTTACCCAATATTACTCAACATTGACCACAGTTGTGCTAGTTGGTGCGTGTGATTCAGTTTGCATATACTACATGGTGGTAAATGTTGTTTAGCACTGCTTTATATTGCTTAACACATGGCAATCATGCCTTAGGTGGTGCTTCAGGGCTGCCTATGTCAGATGCACATACTACACTCCTTGTACATGTTTGAAGGCAGGTAGTGTCAACTTAGGCATCCCTTTTACTATATGTGCAAGTCAGAGAGAGTTATCATTTCCAGAGTTCCTGCTGAGCCAGTGTATGTGCTATGTATTGCCTCTTTGCCAAGGCCAAAGCATACTGGGCACGCCTCCTTCTGCCTACTGGGGCAGGCTCAGGTTGTTCCTCCTCCGAGTCACGCTCTGCCTTTGATGGCCTTGGCAATGGTGGGGGGCTATTTGGCCCAGGCCTATGCTGGTCCTGCTGCAGCTGTTTTTGCAGGATCATATTATGTAGCATAGCACATACCATGACAATTTGGGTACATGTAGTTGGTGAGTACTGCAAGGCTCCACCAGATGTGTCCAGGCACTGGAACCATGACTTAAGCAGCCCAAACACATGCTCTATTACATTACGTGTTTGTGCATGTGCCTCATTATGGCGTTCCTGTTCAGGTGTGTGCGTTTCTGATGGGTGTCATCAGCCACGGCTCCAGTGCATAGCCAGCAACCCCCACTAGGTGACCATGTGGGATGTCCCCATTGGCAAATATCTGGTACAGCTGCGTCAGATGCCAGATATGGGAATCATGGTACCTTCCAGGGCAGCCTGCACTCACATTCAGTATTATGCCCTGGGCATCACACATGACCTGGCAGTTGATGGAGGGGAAGCCCTTGTGGTTGAAGTAGACCCTACCCCGCTCACCAGCTGGTGCTTTGATGTGTATGCGCGTGCAGTCTATTGCACCCACTACCTCAGGGTATTCTGCTATTTGCTGGAAGAGATGCATATTGCTGGCCAATACCTCACGGGAACTGGGGAAATATACATGATCACCGACATGTGCTGACATGACATCCAGGAACTGGTGCAGTACCCTAGATGCTGATGCCTGTGATATCCACATTATATCACCAGTTGGTCTCTGGAAGGTACCCGTTGCTAATATTCTTAGGCCAACACATACCTTGGTTTCCACTGGGATGGGTTCCCCTCTGTTGGTTCTGTGTGTGAGGCGTGGCCTGCACAGCTCAACAATTTGCTGTAGGAGGTCTCTGTCCACTCTATAGCGCTCCACTATCTCCAGCTCATGTAGCCCCTGGTAGGTTACTCTGGGCCTGTACACTCTAAATAAGATCCACATTTGTGGGTTTTAATTTTTAGTTTTCTGGGTTTTAGAGCACAGCCCATTTGCGCAGAGCTGCGCTAAGCTTAAACATCAGAAATCGGAGAAAAAAATATATATATTTTTTTCATATTGCATCAGGAAACATTTGCAAAGGCCATATATTTGGCCATTGGCATGCTTCCTGCACTGGATGCAACCTTTCTTTGGAGATGTCATGGCTCCGTTTTGCTATTTGCAGAATGGTACTCAGTTGTCAACTGAGTACATTTCTGCAAATAACACTGTTCTTACTCAGACATGTTCGGGTTTCCTGAATCGCAAATCTACCTCATTTGCATGCCTTTCACTTGCAATTGAGGTAATTTGCATATCCCAGCCCTGTCCCAGCCAGTGTAAGAGCCATTTTAGGAGCTCTCTTGCACGCCCCTGCAGGCTGTTCCTGGATCGCTCATTGGACATGATGGCTGCATGGAGCCTTACTCTACTCTTAGACTCCGTGCAAGCCATCGTGAATCCAGCCCACAGTCTATCAAAAGGCAAACCGCCAGAATAAAAAGAGCTCCCTAATAGCATGGTTACCGCTTCCCTCAGATCACAAGGGATGATATCACCCAAAGTGCCCGAAGATGAAAGGAACTGACCTGTACGAGAACTAACCAAAAGTCCCCATACTGGACAAAGACAGTGACCTGTGAAATAAAACAAAAGTAGTTATTCATTCTGGCAGTGTCTTACTCCACAACTTGTCAAATGCTAACCTCATAAAAATAATCAGACGATTCCTTCCCCAAGTCATCCATCACCGCAAAACAAGCAGTTGGCTGTGAAATCAGCAAATGGTAATGCAAAACACTGCATCAGCCCCAGGAACTGCACAAAGGCTTTTATCTAACACCTCAATGTTAGCCTCGAACAGTCTACTAACAACCTGCTACTGGAACTTCACTCCTATTCTGCACAATTATTAAGTTTTACATTAGGTGTAAAGAAAGGTGAAACCCGTCAACCAAATGCAACCATGCCGCCAACCACCTGTGAAAATAATGTGTAAAACAAGACTGTAAAATAAGCTGGGTTTAATTACACTTCAGCTTGAACAACAGAATAAGCCCTTCAAGTGCAACACCCTCTGACACATGAGAAATGCAGGAATTAATGCACATCTCATATCATGTGACGTCTACGAATTATATAGCTTCACATCACATGAAAAATATGCATCAGCAACCACACCACACTAAGCATCTCAAGTGTACCTCATTAAGAAGAATGTACCTCATTTGGTTCTTAAAAGTTAATGTTACTCGAAGTTCCACATTAAAAGGGGAAGCCTCCCTTGTTTGTAACACATTCTGTGTCGGGAATTTCCTAAGTGAAATCCATGGTACATAGAATTAAAAATCTTCTTTAAAATTCTACACATGAGTATTATCTAAACACACCACATAAGAACTAAGTAAACCATCCTAATTTAACCACCCTATGACCTGCCTAGCTGTTAGTAAACCATATTTTACCCATTTGTTCCACATTATTAGGACTAGAGTTCCTCGGTGCCAATTTTCTTGACAATATTATCTGCCGTTTCCAAACAAGATAACCCAAACTATCAAAACATTTAGAAATGACAATTTTATTTTTGAATAGATAACACAGAAGCTTCCAATCTTTGTTTTACATGAGAAATATACCTAGCAAGTAACAGAATTCCAATCCCTCTGGAGAAAGCTCGCAAAACCTGCCCAGCGGCTCCACTTAAAAGCTCACAAGAACAAACCCCTTCCACTCGCAGAAAACCATGAACACCACCCAAAACCTCTCACAAACCACCCGACAATGAAAACACCCATCTAAACACAGAATCAGAAATGAACCACACAAATTTGCCACGTGACCTTGTATATGTCCAAGCACAACCTCAATCATAATTTGAACATTAGCATTAATTTCCAGGAGGGTGAGGAGTCTGAAACCGAAATGCCTGTCATTTCTGACTTCAACCCAGATAGTCAGGTAAGAACCCAGTGCCTGATGACATATGAACACGCAGTTGCGGTAGTCGTCCATCCATCTCTGCTACTGCTCAGGTAAGAACCCAGTGCCTGATGACATACGAACACGCAGTTGTGGTAGTCGTCCATCCATCTCTGCTACTGCCCAATTTATGTTTTTTTTTTCTCCTTTTCCCCTCTCCACTTACCTCCCCTTCCAATGGAAGCATCTCCCACAGCACACCAAGCCCTCTGAATCAACAGGATTCCCCAACAAGAAGTTGAGAGAGCAGAATACCGGTAACCACAACAGAACTCGCTGAAGCAGCACAACTGTGAACCCTGACAATAACTATTCAGGACACATTCAAACAACACATACACACTATATTATTCCCCCAGTTCACCTGCATGCATCACAAAATCAGCCTATAGTGAATAAATGACAGCAAACCAATCCAGGGCGTAGTAGCTTGGCAACACACTCCATTCGTCAAAAAAGACAGCAAACCAGAACAAAATGCACTTGAAAATCACTACAACAATACCTTTTATCATAGCTGGGACCCAGCCCAGCAGATGGACAGCCACCGAACAAGAAAGGCACCCGCCCCAAACCACAACTGACTGGCTGAGGAGAAGCAAGACAAAATCCCTGCAACAGATCCAAACAGTGTGGAACCCACACTCCTAAAAGAACGCATGCCTGAAAGCAGCAACATGCCAAATCTGATCACCCTAGGAAATCCGAACCCTACCCCCAATCAAACCACACATACAACCCAGCCTGCTATATATATATATATATATATATATATATATATATATATATATATATATATATATATATAAAATGTATTTTTAAGGAACATAACCCGTCAATTTCCCTTTTTTTAAAAAAAAAAGGCCTGACCCAACTCTACTCCCGCCGAGCTTAAGATCCCCACAAGAGGCACACCAATCCCGAGCCACTGTGACAACAATCAAGCCCGCGAAAGGCATGCACAGGCCCAACCACATATCTCCCAGCAGCAGGAACACTACAGAAAGAAGTCACCACTGCCACTGACAAGTCAACGAAAGCAAGCCTGTGAAAATAACAGCTGTCTGCCTGCCCACCACTTCCACTCCTAAACAGGATGACCAAAAGCCATCGATGTACTGCCTTTCCCCAATCCCCGTAGATTGCCAATACCTTCATTTCCTATACCTTAATCTTCAGTGCTCCGCACTCATGGGCAGTAGTCCGGACTGTTTGTAAAAATTCCCAGATGCCGAGTTTGATAAAGCTCACCCACAGGAAAGTGTTCCAGGCTGCATAAATTCCTTTCACAGCATGTAAGATAGAAAGCTGCCCCAGATTTAAGAGAGCAGAGCCAGATTATGCAGCCCATACCTGTACCATCTGCGGAACACAAAACAGTTTAAACGGCCTAACCCGTTGCCTCAAGGCTACTTCATATTCCCCAATTAGAAAAGGGGAGAGGAGGCCCGCAAGCCTTAAAACCCCCAACACACCTAAAAGCTCACAAAGTGTCAAGTAAAAGGCCCCTCCCCAAAAACAAAAAAGAAACTTTTTATATTTTCCTATGCAGACCACCTGTCTTCTACAACCAAAAGCTACCAGTAACCCAAGGTCTACCTGTTCCTCAGAATACCTACAAGTCATCTTGGACATACCCTTGCCTTAGCAAGTTCATGCCAAAATGTTAAGAGCACTTGTAAAACCCTCCTAATAGAGCAAAATTGTACTCACCTTACTGCCTTATAGTTACCTAAGGCCTACCTTAACCAAATCTCAGGTCATCTGGGAGTGATCCTGCTTCAGCAAGACCACACCAAAATGTGGTTATTCATACCAACGTCCCCTACAAAAAACCCCTAAGACCCACCCTTTAGCCTTACCTCACTTCCCCTCTCAGCTCCCATCTTGATTAACTCTTTCCTACCTGCTCCCTACCCATGCAGACCTAACCTACCTATCACCCTACTTCCAGCCCCCCACACTTTACTCATCCAAGGTTGTCCCATGACAAATTCATCTGTTCCAAACTTAACTTGCAAATGTAGCAGTTCTGTGAAGCACACTGCACTGACAGTCTACAATTCATTCTTTTTTCTGTTTTCTCTCATTTTGATAGCTGCAGATAAGGTTGAGTATAACCTTGCTCAGTATCAGCTAAGAGAGGAGTTGTTGGTTCTCTGACCATGCATGTATGATTTATTATTGAGAAGGGCATGCAAAAACTACAAATAAAATAAAAAAATAAAATTAAATTGGATATTTATTTACTCATAGGATGCAGCCTGTCAGATTCTCATACAGCTTCAATGATTGTTATTTCATTTCATTAAAATATTCATATAGCTATTCAGTCATGGTGTTGCAAAGATGAATACTTCTGAAGTGCTAAATGGTCTAAGCCTGGACCACTAGTTATGCCTTTCAACCGTTAAATTAAGTAATTAGTTCTTTAGGGACTTCTGGTGAGGCCATAGACATGTAAACTGTGGATCATTTTATCTCCCTACCCCTGAAGTTAATTTCTATACTTTTAATAAATTTGCAGCTCATTTGGCGATTCCCAGAGGCAATCTGGTATATTATTGAATGGGGTCAGGACCTGTAGCTTAATGACAAGAAGGGAGAAAAAAGCAAATATTTCTTACATTGGCTACTGCAATTTATCTTCCCAGGCATTTTCAAACTGAAGCAGAGGCAATAATGGCAGTTTTCTAGTCTGGCTCCATTGGTAGGAGATATTAGCAAGACTTTTGACTCAGTAGGACATGATACTTTGTGGGATGCTATGAAGATGTACATGGAATAGGTAATAGAGGTAGGAGAATGTGTATGGCAGTATATGAAAATAATAGCATGAGAGTATTAGTGAATCAGTGGCTGAGTAAAGAAATATACAAAAAATGCGATGTATGACAAGGATGTCTCATGGGTAGAATACTGTTTGCATTGGTAAAGAATGTGATAGTGAGTGAAGTAGCTTATAAAATTAAAGAAATAAGATATGTGATGCAAAAGGACGTGGTGACTCCAGTAGTTTTGTCATATGCAGATGATATAGTGGTAGTTGCTAAGATCAAAATATGAACGAAGGAAGTTCTGTTCTGTCTGAATGCATGTTTAAAGGAAATAGGAATGACCTTGTTGCATATAAGTGAGGATAAATGGGGATTGGAGATACTAAATCCAGCTGTTTATTCATAGGTTCATATGTTGGCACTAGGCTATCGGCCCTAGGGCCTATACAAGGCTAGCTATAACAATTCCCTGGTTATTTCTTTCCAGAAGCTTTGCTTCCCTGGTCCCCTATGTAGCAGGGTGACTGATGTGATCCTTACGGTGAATTTTCTATCTCCCATCCAATCATCAAGGTTCCTTTTGAAAAGGGCCAAAGAGGCACTCAGCTTGACATGTATGGGCAGTCTGTTCCAGAGTATAGGGAGTCTCTATGTCAGGAACCTATCTCTCCAGCATGTTTTGTACATTGTGATGACTAGGTTTAGATCCCTGCAGCATGTGACTCTGAGGGATTAGGATTTCTTTAAGTGTAGCATGTCCAACAGGTCTGGATTTGACATGTCCTTGTATGTTAAGCAGAGATCACCTCTGAGTAGGTGATATGCGACATAGTATAGCTAGAATTTTTTGAGATGGTCAGTATAGGGCATCTGCTTTAGGCTTGTGATTCATTTAGTGAGGTATTCATGTGGCCTTTCCAGTTGTTGCAGATGTCTTGTGAGGTACATACCAAATGGGGCATTGTACTCTATAATGGGTATAATGAGGGATGAGTACAGTGGGACATTGACTTCCTTTTTTCTGGATAAAAAGCCCTTAGTGATGAGGTGTGCCACATAGAAGGATGTCCTGACTGTTGTGGCGATGTGTTTATCGAACGTGAGACCACTGTCCACCTGTGTCCCTAAGTCCCTTATCTCACTTTTGGTGTTTAGTGTACTGCCACTTATGTGGTAATTAAAGGGTACATGTTTTTTCCAAAAGGGGATAACTATACATTTCTTGGTATTGAGCTTGAGCCCATGGCTCTGGCACCAAGTATCTGTTTCTTTAATGCCCTTTTGTAGAATATCCACGTCTTTTGGGGATTCAATAATGACTCACAGTTTGCAGTCATCTGTGAACTTTGTTAGCCAGAGTCCCTTAGTGCTGGCCTGTACTTTAGAGAAGTAGATGCCAAACAAGAGCGGTCCCAGGACTGAACCCTGAGGTACTCCACTTGTCACTTGTCTGGAGCTGGATTTTGAGTCGGCTACTTTTACAGTGTTGGTTCTGTCAGTAAGCCAGTTGGCAAACCATCGAGTGACGTAGGGATTAATGCCCAGCATAGTATGTTTATCTATGATTCCAGAGTGGGGGATGGTGTTGAAGGCCTTGGCGAGGTCCAGATAGGCTGTGTGGACCACCTTGCTCTCGTCCACGGCTCTGGAGACTGATTCGAAGAAGTCAATCAAGTTGAGGAGACAAGATCGGTCTTTATGAAACCAGACTGGGTGGGGTCCAGTGTTTGAAGGTTGCCAATGTCTTTGTTTATAAGTTCCATGATAATGCATTTCATGGCTTTGCAGATCAGGCTCGTCAGACTGATAGGATGATAGTTCCCAGGACCCAAGGTGGATCCCCCCTTGTGGAGTGGAATAACTGTAGCTGTGCGCCATTCATCAGGTACAAAGCTTGAGGTGAGGCTATGATTAAACATGACACATAGGTGAGGTGCCATTTCATTTTGTAGTTCATGTAGTACACAGCCCAGAATGTTGTCTGGTCCCATGGATGCTGTATTCTTAGCTTTGGAAAGTGCATTTTTGCCTGTGTGGCCATGATTACAGGAATTTGTAATCTTTTGGTATTGAGATGGGCCCTTTAGGGGGTAAGAGGGGGATAAAGTTGGCACTGAATCGATTTGCCAGGGTATTGGCAATATCCTTGGGATCAGTATACGTACTGCCATTCTGTTGTAGCTCAGAGCAGATCTCATCATTGCCATTTAGATTCTTGACATAGCTATAGAATGCCTTGTGGTTGTCCTTGGAATCTTTGGTAATTTTATTTTCGTAACTAGCTTTGGAGGATTTTATGAGGGATCTTAGCTTCTTCTGAGGCTGGTAAGGGAGTATTCTGCATCTTGGGATTTTCCTCTTTTCTGCAACAGTTTCTTCCTTATGTTGCGTAGTTTGTTTATGGCAGGGGACCACCAGATTGGTTTCCTTTTTTTTGGAGGAAAGCGTCTTGGTTCAATTTGGAATGGCACAATTCATGCATGAGTGGATGTGCCCATACAGTGCCTTAGTGTGGGATTCAGCAGTAGAGCTTTCATTTCCCGTCTGCATGGATGACATGAAGTTTGTCACTCCTGAGTTGAGTAGCATGGATTTAGCTTCGGAGAAGTTTTTTTATGGAGGTTTCCCTACTGGGGGGGGGGTGTGGGATGTGGATATCAAGAGTGATTAGCTTATGGTCAGACCTGACCAACAAGGGGGTTACCACTGATGTGGAGCATCAATCTCCCATGTTGGTAATTACCAGGTCTAGGATATTTGAGCCGCTGTTAGGACTATGGATTAGTTGATCCAGGGCGCTCGAATTTATGAATTCCAAGAATCATTGGGCAAACTTGTTGGTACCTGAATAGTTTTCCCAATTAATTGCAGGGTAATTGAAATCACCCAGTATTAGGGTGTTTGGTTGCATCTTAATATTTTCCAGTATGTTTAGAAAGTGTAGTGAGAATGTTGGAGCATGGTGGGGGATCTGTAGCAAGCTACAATTTGGATTGCAGTCTTACCTAGTGTTAGTTGCACCTGTAGAATTTCAGATGCATTGTGTTGGGCAACTAGCCAGAGGGTGTGAATATCTTTGATGGATATGGACACTACTCCACCTTTAGTGTTTCAGCCCTGGTTTGGTGGCCGAAAAGTGTGGTAAGAAGTGTAGCCTGGTATTGCAGGAGTGCTCTCTGGAGCCTTGAACCAGGTCTCATTTACTGCACAGATATCAATGTTCTCCATTTTTAGGAGTGCCTCAAGAGAGTGAATTTTGAGGTTTTGATGTCTAGCATTGAGTAGCATTAAACTTGTTTAAAGTGAGTAAAGGAAGAGAATGAGAAATTAACAGTGAGAGTGTTTAGATAAAAGCACCAGAAGTTCTGGGAGGTAATAAGAATAAGAAAAAGAGAAAAAGAAAATGTAAATGAAAAAACTAACATCTATCAAGAAAAAATACTAACATGAAAAATAAAAAATGATGATATAGAGATAGTTAAAAGGATATAGTGTAATCATGTGCTGAAACAATATTGTTATGTAAATCCATGGAAAATTTACCATGAGAAGTGATTATCCATTACAGTAAGAGAAAAAGTGGTGTACCAAGATAGCAAAGTGTGTGGAAGAGGAGACAACAGAGCATGTTTTTTTTTTTTGATGTAGATATACATATAAACACTCAGATATATACATATATAGAGCAATATATGTCTACACATATACAGATAGAGATACATATGCACATATACATATGGATATCAACGTATATATCGACAGTAATAGGTATATCAGACTAGATATGTATGCACATATAGTTATAGATACCTACATATATACCCACATAAATAAGTATATATGTACACATAGGATGTGCATATATATATAGCTTTATATACATATATCTATATCTATATCTATATATATATATATATATATATATATATATATATATATATAGATATATATATATATATATATATATATATATATATATATATATATATATATATATATGTATACATATATCTATATATACACACACACATATATATATATATATATATATATATATATATATATATATATATATATATATATATATATATATATATATATATATATATATATATATATATATATATATATATATATGTATATATATATATATATATATTTATGTACATACGAAGAGATGTACACATGGCCATATATATGCTGCACTCTACAGATGTGTATGCAGGCATATATATGAGTATACATGTGTATGTACATGTAGACATATATAGACCTATTATATGTATATAACCATATTCCTGTCATGTCTAAACCTCACGGTTGTGTATACCCTTCCAGATATATCTCACCGTATGTATCTGCTATGTGTACATTATGATAAAACAACATATGTGATGCAATAGTCATACTAATAACAATGAATTTAGGAAGTAAAGGCAATTGTTCAATATTACTCAATATGTGTATTGACAGCTATATTGGTAAAACAACAGTTGTCTTCACAGTGGTCATGGCGTAGTGGTTAGGTGTTGTGACTGCAGTGCACAGAGTCCTGGGTTCAAGGGCTGCTAATTTTGTTGCTGGGCAGAATAAGGGCTGTTGGATACAGAGTGGTTAAGGCAGTTTTGAGCAGCTTTAAGTGGGTTTGCAAGGGTTTGAGTGAGGCTAAGCTATGGGTAAATGTATGGGTGTTTACACAGTGTAGACTTCACTTACCAGTGTGCAAATCAGCTCAACTGTTATATTGCAGAAATGTTGATACTTGCTAAGCTGTATATGAGGCCTGTACAGCACTGTTATCCATGTGAATGTGTTACATATAGGGGTAGTAGCCCAGGGTGCGTGCTGTCACATTGTCGTGTAGTGTATCATGGCAGAACTGCTGTTGACAGGGCTTACCTAGGTAAGAACAGAGTGCTAAATGTAGTACTGACAACAGGCATACCTGCAATCATAGCTGGATACTGAGGCCTCCCTGTTGTCTCCCTGGAGTGTAGCTGTGTCACAGTGAAGTCTACACTGGGCAATGATCTGTCATGTGGAATGTAACTGTAGACTACAGTCTGTACAGCACATGTTAGTGAGGGCTTCTGACATATAGTTATGGCATACAAATTGTTGTCAAACATCTATCTGTCAGCACACTCATCCTACTGCATAGCTACTTGCCAAGCTGATGACTGTCAGTCTCTGTACAGATGTGCAGATGGCAGGTATCCAGCTGGGATATGTACAGGCAACCTAAGCTTGATTGACACTGACATGTCTGCCCAGCCGTGTATGAACTAGCACATATAGGAGAAGTCACCCTGTACGCAACACATGACACGGGTATCTCCATTACACTACCACAGTCAACAGAACTTGCTTGGGTACAGGTCTCTATCACAGACACTAACCATGAGTTGTAATGCATGTTGCATACATGCCAACTTGATCACCTCAGTGGCCATGTGCAAAAGGCACCTGGAGGATTGGTTGATGCATGTCATTTTCACCCTGAGGGTCACCACAGTAGTGTCTGTCAATAGATTGTCTGCTGCTACATGGCAGGTGGCAGGATACCACTGTACACACAACCCCTACACAACCCATCTCCCCTTGGACAATAGCTAGGTACACAGCTCTGATCACCTGCAGCGATGCACCCCTGTACTGACACATGTGTACATGTGATGACTGAGTATAGCAGTGTCTGTATGTTGCCACACCTGTACTTGAGAATTCCAAGACAGCCTTCACAACCAATGCAACACCCATTGCCATAGTCAGTTGTGGCTGCTGCTGTATGGGACATTGCATGTACCCTGTTAATCTCCTCCCCATACCAGCTACATGAGCCTTGCAGTACCAGCACAGCAGTGTTTTACAAATGGGTTGATAGGCATGGGATACCCATTGTGTTCTGGCATGTGTGTAGTTGTGCATGTCCATATATCTGTAGGGTATAGCATTCCGAGGCCACATACTCCTATTACAATACCTATTGCCACACAGTAGTACAGATAGTGTTGTTGCTGCCCATAGGTGAGGCATGACAACGCAACACACTACTGCGCGTGTGGCATGTGCATTAGATGCATATCCCTGTAGTACCACTGTTGGGGTATACAATGGGTTATATTGCAGTCACGGCCAATGTGTGATGGTGGGTATAGCAGAGTGTCATTATGGGTTTCAGGGAGTACAATATCCACTGAGGGATGTGGGTGTTGTGTACACTGTCATTACATCAAGGTACACCCGGTATATGTCCCATGTACCACGTTATGGTTACTACTGTCACCATCAACCATACAGGTAACTGACACCACAATCCAAGCCAGTTATGCATGTGCTGTGTACAGCCTACCTGTAGCACATTGGACACACGGTCAAGTTAGTTAGCAGCGATAGGCCCTGGTATCTCGAATGTGTGTATGCCTGTTATGTGTCTGTTAATGCATATATGAAGGTATGTCACACTATGTTTTTTCCATATACACCCATTACATCCACCATCAGCATACTGTACATGTCTGGGGCTGTGCAGCATGTAACATGTAACCTGGGACACACCTCACCCTAAACGCTGTGTGGTGTGTGCAATGTAAGCCGCACACTTCAATTTCACTACTTAACTAGGTAGGGGTCTAGTCCCAGTGTTGCCAAGTAACTGTGTGCATGTATGTGGATGGGTCTACATCAGGTTGCAGGGTATAGACGCCTCAGTGGGTCACCTGTCCATGTTGCACAGGCAATAACCGTTTTAGTAACGTGTGAGATGTGTTCATCTCTACCCCAGTTATGTCAGAGCCATGGTGTCACCACAGTGCCATACCCTGTTGTGGAATATGACTGAAGACCATCCTCATGCTGACACATGTACACCTACAACACAAATGGATAACATTATAGAGACCACAACCAACCAGTGTTACTAACAGCTATAATGCATCATTGCTAGATGGGTAGACTAACTGCCATATATGCATTACACTTTACTCCTTAAAACATGTTACACTGCAGTACTGTGGTACACTGTAGTACAGTCACAGTGTGCATCAGAATCATAGTAGCCTGTCCCTGCATTGATGGTATGGACGACAGGGATGCGGCACAGGTATCATCATATGCACAGGGTGTTATGTAGGTTTGCCAGAGGCCGAGGGCGGGCCATACACTTGACACCATGTGTGTGAGTGAGGGGTGTACTGTGGTGAGCTGGGCATGGTGCTGTGGTGTGTGTTGGTATGGGGTTGCACTAGGTGTGTTTCTATAGTGTGTGAGAATGCATGCACACAGTTCTGCCATGTGGCTGCTCTACACAGGTGTTTATGGACAGCTGCAGACTCTACCTGGCAGGGTGTGCAGTTCACTGCCTCCAGCCATGGACACATGGACTGTGCCTGCCAGGGGTTCCATGGGCACATCCAGGTACAGGCCTTGATGTGCTACTCTCACCTGCTGATGACAAATGTCCGCTGGTACCAGGCCTCCCCTGGGACTGACCAGGACCACATGCATGTGGCCTGCTGTGGTGTGGTGAGGACAGCACTCCCCCCCACACTGCCAGGGCTGGTACTGCCACTATGGTAGCCCCTTGGTGTCCTAGCATGTCCACATTGACTGCCAGCTGTTGGTGTTGCTGGCCTACGCCCACACAGCTATCGCCGCACTCCCACCACATATTCAAGCATGGACAGACCACAGTTGATGAGGGCCATCATCTCACCAGGCCATCTATCCATGAACTCAGTTAAAGCCCAGATGGCACCAGCCAGTTCACAGGCATTGTCTCTTGCAGATGTGAGAGCAGCCCTCTGCAGCCTCAGGCCCTGTCTGGTGTAATGTTCCATACATGCCTGCGCTGCTATGACAGCCTAAAACATGTGCCTACTGGTGCCAGCTATGTCACCTCTGCCAGGAGCATGACGCCCAGTGGCCCTACCATGAGCACCCTGGGACATCCACCTATGTGGTGCCCTGCCAGACATCCAACTATGCCTGCTGTGACCGGACACAGTAGGCATGGTTACCACACTTTCCTGTGCACTGCCACCAAATGCGAGCTGTCCCTCTACTATTGCCACTGTTGATGGGGTATATATAGGCACTGAAACTGTGTGCGAGGTTGGGGTGGCTAAAAGGGGGATGTCAAATGTTGGTGCAGTGTCAGCCCCTGAAAACCCCACCTGTGCCCCAACAGTACTATCATCATCTTCGGTGTGTCTGTATGGACACCAACATCAGATTGCATGCAGGAGGGACCCTGACTCACCTTGCCACCTGTGAGATAAAACAATAAACGCACTTTAAAACCTGTACAGCATTACCTAACAGTATATATATATATATATATATATATATATATATATATATATATATACACACACACAAACGCACACACACACACACACGCACACACGCACACACGCACACATGCATGCACACACACACACACACACACACACACACACACACACACACACACACACACACACACACACACACACACACACACACACACACACACACTTCCGTAATACCTACCTGTCCATGGCTTTACAGACAGTCCCATGCATATGTCCATGTGGTACCCATCCTGCATCACACTTGTTAAAATACACACATTGATACCACTCATTAGCATATCAGTCCTCTAAATGCCTACACAAGTGATCACAACACCAAGACCTGTTACTACATTACCTGCATGACCTGTGTGTAGTGGTTTTACATGGCCTCACTGCTGTCATTCAGTATGCACCATCTGTATGTCCAGACATCATGAGCATGGCCTCTATATGTGTGGGCAACTATATTCTATCCATAATATCATTCACTGGTGTATGTAATACTCAGTACATGCCAGAAATGCTGCTCATTCAGTCTATCATGTGACAACTGTAATATTTGGATACACTCCCTGGTGTTGACTAGTACTTACCCAATGCATCTGTAGTGCTGCATACGTGGGTTGTAGGTCATCTCTCTGCTGAATGTGATATCAAGGTTGTACCTGGTCTCTACCTTCCCTCTTGATGCCTATTCCATGCTAAAGACCATATTATACTATCAGTTGTCCTGTGATTACACACATGACAAGTATTCCTGGTGTGTAATGTGGCAGTCCATGTACATGTACTGCATGATCCCAGAGGGAGGTACTGCTGTATGAACACCCCACAATCACACATGTGCATACATGGCCAGCCACGCACACATGCACACAAGCATCCTACATGCATCAGCCTCCCTTCACTTCACTTGAGTGACTCTACAGACAAACTAACTACCCACCAGGATGCACATACACATACAGATGATGTTGTGCAATGATAGTACACACAGTCCTCCTGTTACCCCTCTGTCAACATGCACAACATATGGTACCTGACAGCTTGCAGTGCAGCTATAGTCAATCCATGCAGGCAACAGTATACATGTGTGTGATGCATGTGCTGTGTCTTAAGTGTTAGGATGAAAGCATTTGACCTTAACTTGTGTTGTGTTGGATTTGTTTTACTGATATTGAGTGATTAAACACTTTATTGACTGTTTTGGTTACCCAGATTTATTCCACAGCATCTTCCATTGGACAGCCTTTGGTGGTTTATTTGGTCTTTTTTGGGTTGTTTTGTACACACCGCTCTTGGTTTACATTGTTCATTTATGTCCTAACCACATAGGAAATACACATCAGTAGAAGTGATGAGCCCCATGGTTTGCCCATACCGCCGTTGAATACATCAAAAACAGGTAGATATGCAAATGGCCATTTTAACATGGAGTATCTGAGTTTGATGGAAAATTTTCTATGCAATCAGCCTGTTCAGTCTATGAGCTTTTAAGTACACTATGTTTAGCTGTTGAAAACTATCAAATAGAAAAATATCCATCTTCTGTGACAACTGAACTCCTGTTCCAACTTATAGGGTATACCAATCTTAATTTATCATCTTTGTAGTCACAGATTGGGCTAGAAACATTTCATACTGAGGTTTAGGTCATGTAACATCCATATTTAGTGACATTTCTTCATCTCATCCCTTTTTTGATTGTTGAGACTGCATCTGAGGAGAGTTAGAAGCCAAGCGATCATGCTTCTTACTTGCTGGAGGTCTTTGGTTATTTCCTATGACTACTGCATAAGATAAGTGCAGCAGAACCTGTACTGTCTGTCACTTTCAGTATCTTGTGGGGCATACATCTCAACTGCCAGACTATCACAGAATGTCCAGATTTTTGCCACATATTTTTGGTCTGTGCTTCATAAAATCTGTATTTTTTTCAACAAATCACTGAGGATTGAAGTCACAAAATACTAACATATATTTGTGTTTCAGATTTCATATCCTTCTGAAAATGCATGCTAACACACATCCTATTCTTATAATAACTTAAGTTTCTAAGAGCAATATTTAAAATATGTCCTTTTCTTTTTAGATCATTGCCCATTATTTTAGGCTTTGTCGACATTTCTTGCACTAAGAGGTTGAGAAATAATACTGTATGGAAACATTAGTTGACCTTAAAGCCAAATCACGAAAAAGCTGCAAGTACATTACCAGCAGCTTTCTTTTAGTATACAGCAAGGCACTGTAACCAGGGGTAACTCTAGCCTAGTTTTCAGCTATTCTCCTTTCTGAATTCTTAGCTCTGACCACAGCAAGGATAATCTCATGATGATTATAGTCAAAAGAGTGGAATATGAAGTGGGATGGATCATTCATATTCATCAACTTATGGTTGATTCTGTGTGCTCTCTCTATGGTAGGTGAAGGAGTGTTTAACAAATTACTTAGTTCCTTGGGAATAAATACTAAGGGATCTCTTCCTTCCTGTCCCTCCATCAGACCAATTGCTTCAAGGTCTTGTGCCTTCTGCTCCAGGTGTTATTTCCGACCACCCACCTCTCAAAACTTATTCAAGTGCAGGCTGGTAAGAGATCATAGATCAGCCAGTTTTGCATCATGCTTTGTTGATGCACCTTTTATTTTGGACAGTTTCAGATCATGAGTGGCTGAGATTAATTTTTTGAATATCAGCCATCGTTGATTTAATTTGATCAATAAGTGATTCCAGTGCCACTTTAATACCTTTCATTTCTTCAGCAGATAAGCATGATGAAGCAGTAATATTGCAAAAGTGCAATGACATCCAGCACAGATCCCAATCCTTATTCTTACACAAGCACTGGATCCTCCTACAGCATTATACCTTGTAGTTAATACACTAGCACATATGTTTCACATGTTTGATCACATTAAAATGATAGACAACTGGGGGATTTAATATACCAGCTAAGGATCATGTGGCTATGTTTCCTCTTCCATGCATGTTCCTGAGTATGCCTTATTAACGTATGTTTTCTCTCATCTAAAATTAGTGCATTTAATGGTCCTCATTTGCTTTTCAGATGCTATATGTAAGGATAGGTAAGAAGGTTTCTTTATTGAATTTCATTATATTTCTGACCAGAACCATAGAGAAGTCATCCAGTATCCTAGGCAGTTCTCAATACTGGCTGCTCTCTTAACCTAGAATCAACCTAGAATTAAAAGACAAACACACACACACACACACACACACACACACACACACACACACACACACACACACACACACACACACACACACACACACACAAAAAGCTCTTCCATTCTGAAATGCAGTCATAGCAAACTCCCTGCTACTGCGGTAGCTACTACCATAACAAGCTGCTTATTAAGTTAATAATGTGATGAATTAATGAAAGCAGTATCAGTAATTGCTTATATGCTCCCTTTGTCCTATACTAGTTTTGTCTCTGTTTCTATTTTATATTAAATGTTTCTTTGACATTTGGTGTGTTTCCATATGGCATACATGGTGTTATGATTAATAATGGTGTCTGTCATTGTTGTTACATTCATCAAATTGCTGGAGTTTGTTATTAATCCGGTTGAAAATACTCTTTTCCAGAAATGTTATCTGCCCTTGTAATCAAATGTATGATCCATATAATGTTTTATTTATTTATTTATTTATTTATTTTTTGGAGGGGATGTTTTTCTCCCTCCTGCACAATCCTACAGTTCCCTACCCAGAGCACTTTTTCTATCATTTGGTCTGTTAGCCACTTACTAAGACCCCCTCAGTATTTCCAATAGGGCTGAATCCAGCATGGATCTTGAGTGTATCCTGGGGATCTGGCCATTCACATCCATTGAGATGGGGGGGGTTCTAGTTGTGTCCTACTTTCCCCTCCCCCCCCCACCTAGGTCCCTGTGGTAGTGTCCAAGGGGTGGGCATGTCATAAGGATGTGCAAAGTACAGCCATACAATGACAGCATCTCAGCCTTGTCTGCCACCCTATTCCTCCCTTTGGACAATGCCTTGTAGTAACAATGTCCCCAGCTTCCACCAGGAATTGTCAGAGGAGGTGCCCACAGAACCACAGCTTCTGAGGACATACTATCCTGGATAACTATATCACTTGAAACATTAATCCTAACCAGTCTTGATATTTATTGGTACTTATAAGTTTTCTTGTCCCAACATCAGTCTATATGGATCACAGTCATTCTGGTGGTGTAGAGGGATAAAGCCTTGACTACAATCCAGGTGACCTGGGTTCAGTTAGACTCTTGAGTGACTGATGGGGCAGCAAAGAGGGATGGATGTTACTAAGAGAGGTGTATTATTGTGGATCTTATACTGATTCTGGGAGATTGTTGTTAAATGATAGAAGCTGGTTATGCAATGGTGATGAAATAAAGGAAATGAGGGATGGTGCTGGAGAGATGGGGGTAGACCAGGGTTGCAAAGTGAAGGTCATCAGCTTGAAGACTGTAAAACATGTCATGAAGTATGGTCCCTAGATGACTTAAAAGTCTGGAACATAGCAGATTGAGAGTCAGCTATTTTAATGTAATAGTACTAATGTATGGAATGCAGGCTGAGATATGTTTGTTAAGGAAAGGGATTGTGTTTGCCAAGACTTCTTCCAACAGCTACTGCAAGAAGAAAAGTCAGCAAATTTTCATAAATTACAATGGCTATGAAGAAATAATTCTACTCAGAGTGTATATAAACGGGAGATTACTTATTGCAAGTTAGAAAAACAGAAATAAGCATGAAGTCTTATTCCTGTGTCTTTCCTGTTGTCTAAAGATGATTTATAGGTTCATATGTTCATAGGTAGGTACTAGGCTATCTGCCTGAGGGCATTTATAAGCCTAGCCAGAGTATGTCAGCTTTTGCCACCCCATTGATTAATTAACTGATCCTCCTTCAAGCAGAGCCAATGAAGTGATCCCAGGGGTGTAGTTTCTGTTACCCATCCCCTCGTCAAGGTTTCTCTTGAAGAGTGTTAGTGAGGGACTCTGCCTAATGTAGTTTGGAATTTTGTTCCAAAGCATGGGGAGTCTCTGTGACAGGAATATATCTCTCCAGCATGTTCTATTTATTGTTGTGGCGAGGTTTAGCTCACTAGAGCGCGTGCCTCACAGTGACTTGGATTTCTTTAGGTGGAGCATGTCCATCAATTCTGAGTTGGACATGGCTTTGTAAGTCAGGCAGAGATCACCTCTGAGTAAGCGATATGCCACTGAGTACAGCTGGAGATTTTTCAGTCAGGCAGCATAGGACATATGTTTGAGGCCAATAATCCTCTTGGTGAGGTACTTTTGTGATCTATCCAGCTGTTGGAAGTGTCTTGTGAGGTACATCCCAAATGGGGCATTGTACTCTATGATGGGTCTGATGAGTGATGAGTAGAGGGGCACTATAACCTCTTTATTTCTAGATGTGAACCCTTTAGTAATTAGATGGGCCACACAGAAGGATTTCCTAACTACTTTGGCAATATAAATATCAAAGGAGAGATTACTATCTACCTGGGTCCCCAGATCTCTTATTACCTCTTCTGTATTAAGGGGGCTGCCACCTATGTGGTAATTCATGGGTGTTTTGTTTTTCCCAAACGGGATGACTATGCATTTTTTGGCATTTAGCTTGAGGCCATGACTTTGACACCAGGTGTCCGTCTCAGTAAGGCCCTTTTGGAGGATGTCCATGTCAGCTGGAGAGTCAATTATGGCTCCCAGTTTGCAGTCATCGGTGAAGTTGGTTAGCCATAGTCCTCCTGTGTTTGCCTGTACATCTGAGAAGTATATGCCGAACAGTAGGGGTCCCAGGACTGAGCCTTGCAGGACACCACTTGTGACTGGTTTAGAGTCGGACCTGGAGCCCGCTATTCTTACCGTGTCAATTCTGTCTGTAAGCCAGTTGGCAACCTATCTCATGATGTAGGGGTTTATGTTCAGGCTGGTGAGTTTTTCTGTAATACCTGAGTGGGGAATGGTGTCAAAAGCCTTGGCAAGGTCAAGGTAGGCTGTGTGAACAACCTTTCCCTTGTCTATGGCCTTGGTGACTTTCTCGAAGAAGTCAACCAGTTTTAGTAGGCGTGATCTGCCCTTAACAAAGCCGAACTGGTCAGGTCAAGTGTTTGGAGGTTCCCAATGTCTTTGTTAATGAGTTCTATGATGACGCACTCCATAGCCTTGCAGACCAGGCTAGTTAGTCTTATGGGGCGGTAGTTACTAGGGTCAGATG
Organism: Protopterus annectens; assembly: GCF_019279795.1. Lineage (NCBI taxonomy): Eukaryota > Metazoa > Chordata > Ceratodontiformes > Protopteridae > Protopterus > Protopterus annectens. The sequence goes on along the minus strand of NC_056728.1, from coordinate 1,526,090,074 downwards.
TGGCCCCTCCTTTGTGGAGTGGAATAACCATTGCTGTGTGCCATTCTATGGGTACGTAGGCTGTGGAGAGGCTGAGGTTGGCCAGCGTGTTTAGGTGGGGGGTTAGTTTGTTCTGTACTTCATGCAAGACGCAGCCTGGGACACCATCTGGCCCCAGTGACACTGTGTTTTTGGCTTTTGAAAGGGCTATTTTCACCTGTGCATCTGTGATTTCTGGGACACTACACTTTTTCGGTATTGTTGTGGGCCCTTATATTGTGACTACTAAGCCAGTCATTTTTTTCCTGATAGAGTCTCAGAAAAAGAAAGAGAATATCACAGCAATGACTTATTACAAGGCCTGAGGAAACAGAAAAGTTCCTTTTAGGAGTTGTCCAACTGTGGCTAGATATACCAAAATGTCTGATTAGCAGATTCCTAAATGTGGCAGAGTAGTGTATAAACAGAGCAATATACAAGTAAAACAGCATGAACCCTAGAACTGCATGGATAGTACTGCATTATATAAATTAATATAAATATATAGCAACAAAGGAATTAAGCAGTGTTTCCTAAACTTGTGTACCGTGAAGCTATGAGTTATTGCAGAAATACTTGCATTCTAATTAACCTTGACACCTCAACCTTAAGAAGCATATAGAATGAGAAGGTACCTCTGATATGTTAGCTGATGAAAAGGAAGTCAGCAATCCTTAGCAATACACTAGTTGTTTTAATGAGAAGTTTGTCACAAAATAGCAGGGAAGGTCTGCCCCAGTTTTCTTCCCTTTTTTAAAAGTATATTAACATTTAAAGCAACAATGTGAATGGCACGTAATCTAAAAGAGATAAAAAAAGACAAGATCTCATCCAGGTTTATAACCAAAAACATATGTGATGAAATCAGATGAGCACCCACAATTTTGTGAACGAACAGGGTTTTATAGAGTACATAATTTATAATGGTTGAAAAAAATGAGTTATAGACAAGAAAGACTCAACTAATTTAGTATGATAGGTTTGATGATATCAAATGCAATGAATTCAATCTCAAGTCGTATCTCAGGTAGAGAAAACAGGGTATGAGTGACAAGTGTGATACTGCAGTACTGGCTTGGTTTTTTGAAGGCACTATAATATCATAATTTCATAAAAATGCATATATTGCATTTGTGATGATGGCTGAAGTCTTTTTTTTTGTCAAGGAGGATGCCAGTTTTAGAAACCCAGCTATGGTTCTAATTGAATCAATTGCTGAAGAACAGTCTGAGGTAGGTTTGCTAAGACAAAGGTTAATGTCTGCAGGCTCTTCTTCATGCAGCTACAAGACAGGAGAAAAATATGCAAATGTTCACAAAATTAAAAATTATGTGTTACATTTCATAATACATTTGAACCTTTCAGAAACCTTGATAAATCATGAGGAAAGCAAAGCATTCTGAACAAAACTGGAGAATAAATCTGTTGTGTTTTACTTTTTGAAGCTTCTGATTCCATTTAGCTTTTTACAAAGCACCAGATATAACTTGTTAGAATTAGTAATAAGTATTAACATTTTGGAAACGGTTAAGGAAAAGGAGGGTGGCACAGTTATGCATCTGTTATGGGTTTGTTGCGGTGTCCTTGGATGTCCAGTTCATTTCCCTGTGGATGGAGCTTCTTCCATTCATAGTATGTATTGGAAGCATAGCTAGGTGGGACAAAGCATGCAGCTGACCCAAACATGATGTTTTAGGGGGTGCTACCAGTTAATGCTGATCATGGGGTAGTACATTGCTAACGCTGATAAATAAATGCCAGTACTCTATACATGCTTAGTGACGAAGTGTTATTTGAATTGTAGCAAGATGTTTTTACATATTTTGGGGTGACAGAGTAGAGAGTTGTAGCGGGTGATATTAAAGATACTGTAGCTACAGCTCTGGTGGGCATATCTTTCCTGCAACTGCCAGGTGCTTCATTCTTCTTCTAAAGACATTACATAATTGAATTTCTATTATTTCAAATTCACAAAGATACACACACAGATATGGATGCGCACACATGCACACACACCATTAACACACATGTTTATATAAATTTTCTTAGTTTTGAAGTTAAATATATGTACTGCAAATATTTACCCATACAAGTTTTGTCATATTGTGTGTTGATTTATTTTTGCATATATAAAGTTATAGTTTAAATTTTGTTGTTATTGTTGTTATTTTTAAATGTTAAAGCAAGTTTCTCCTTTCACCTCGAAAACGAATGTCTGTAATGCTAATACATGTTCTAAGTCACTGTTGTTTTTATATCAAAATAGTGCTTTTCTGTGACTCGTCTGTTATAATGGCATTGCTTGCATCTTATAGTGACTGCTGCAGGATATTAAATCCTTTTTAGTAGATATTTTCAAATGGCAGCTTGTTTTGTGAGCTGTTTTTAGAAAAATAAGCTTTGAAGGCTTCACCTGGATTGTAGGGATATGATACATTATATAACACATCTTATCTTAGAAATGTCAATGCAAAAAGCTGATACCATTTTAGCTAAACTGCAACAAAAGGTTCCAAAAGAAATGTCAAAAATATAATCACTGCTGTGGAACAGATAAAGCCTCAAGCATGTTCCAGATGAAAACTTTCAGAATATTCAGCAGGAAGAAAATTGCAGCTAGTGCAGCAAGCACATATTAGATTCTTACATAGCAGATATAAACAGTACATATGTGAGGGCCAGAGAATGTTTATTTGAACGATGTATGCCTTAGTAGCTGTCTATAACATACTCTTATTTGAACTTCTTTACACATCACTCACCTGTCATGAATCTCGCACACATGCACGCACATGCACACACACACACACACACACACACACACACACACACACACACACACACACACACACACACGCACGCACACACACACACACACACACACACACACACACACACACACACACACACACACACACACACATACACACTCATATATACACATATTTATATGCAGAGGGAGAGAGAGAAAGACTGAGAGAGAGGGAGAGATGCATATATAAATACAAATATACTGGAAAAAGCAACCTTGTAGCCGGAAAGCCAACTCTAACCCGAAAATATTCAAATTCAAAGTGACTTCTTTAACGCAAAAGTTTTTATTATTCTTCAAAAAATACCAAAAGGCTTAAGGAACAATTTCACTCCTTCGGGACTGTTAGTAGACCAAGTCTACCTTGCAGAATTGGAATGTTTATTTCAGGAACAAGGGTTCCAATTACTAAATGTTATTGTTAAGCATTATGATGTTCACATTTTGTCGCTTATATCCGAAGTTAACATTTTGGATGAAGAAATTAAAACTAACATGTCTTTTTTGCAGTTTAAATACGATTATGAACGTATTTTTTCGAGCATAGATGCTTTGTTAAACAAGTTAAAAACAAATAAAAATAAAAAATTAGTAAGAGATAGGGCTGTTTATTCATCTAGTCAGGCTTACCCTAACTTAATTACTAGAGTTCCAGTTTCTAAGACTACAGGATCAAATGGGTCCTCCACTATTCTTGATACAGAGCAAACACCGAATACAGTTGAGGAAGGTGAACAATCTACTGCCTCTGTTATACAAGGTGTGAGAAGAAGTAATAGACTAAAGGGTTCTTCAACTGTTAATAATAACAACAGATATCAAAAAACAACAGGTAGAGCTGGCCAACAAAATCAAGGTCCAGCTATAGCCCCTAATGAAAATGCTTTTTTAGGGAACAATCAGAGGAAACAAGGGGCGATTACGAACCGGAAGAAATAATAATTGAGAATAGTACACTTGTAGGACCTCAAACTCTCCCACAAGTACCCATTATATATACCAATCTTAAAAAAGATTTTACGATTTATAACTTTTCTACTTTAGAATTAGATTCTGATTTAGTGGAATTATTAGCATTGGGATATACTTTTATCCCTAGTACCTATGGGAGCTTAGCTAAAACTCTTATCGACTTGAAATGTTATATACGCAAGTTGAATTTGAGAATGTTATTTAATAATGAGACCACAAGTGATAATAACAAACTAAGACTACCTAGTGTTTTTAACCCCCCCATTCAACCTAATCTATTACTTTTTGAGCAGATGTGTGAAATAGATATAAGACATCTTTTCACTACCCATAAAACAAATACTATTTCTAAAAGTATGAACATCTCTGATGAACAACGCCAATGGTTAAATAACCTGCGTTCTTTACCAGTAAGGTTCTTAAAGCCAGATAAAGGAGGTGGGTTGGTGGTCTTTGACGACTTCCATTACAAGGAGAAAATGCTTGAGATTCTTATATCTGAGGCTTATGAAGATTCCTCCTTAAATGAGATTAATGTAACTCAAGGTCGTATTCGGGGGTATTTCCGGGACCTTTTTCTTGCAGGCAAAATTGATTTAGATACATATAATTATATTGACATTATTACACCAAAGTTGCCTGTAATGTTCGGAATACCGAAGATACACAAAGACCAACAAAACCCCCCCATGAGGGCATTAATAGATGGTAGGTCTTCCATGACCTACCCTAGTTCAAAATTGATAGATAACATTTTACTAAAATATGTGAAAAAAATTTCCACAATCTGTAAGGACTCTTGGTCCTTCCTTCGTGACATCAACAGTATTAAGTTCAATCCTGAGTTGAACTTTTTAACTGTTGATGTTACAGACTTATACACATCCATTCCACACAATGAGGCAGTGGAATGGATTCAACTTCTGATGGAAAGTCTAAATGCACCACAAGGAGAGATTGATCTTGTCTCTGAACTTCTAGGTATAGTGTTGTCTTCTAATTTTTTTGTATTTGATCAGAAATTTTATTTACAAAAACGTGGAATAGCCATGGGCTCGCCCTGTGGGGCGAGCGTTGCTAATTTATTTGTAGCTTTTTGGGAAAAGCGTTTTATTCTATCCAATGAATCTATAATGCAAAATATTAAATATTACACTAGATTCTTGGATGACATATTTATTCTTTTCAAAGGAACTGAATATGATGCAAAGTTTTTTGTTGACTATATAAACAGCACTACGGACTGTTTAAAATTTACCTTTAACTTCTCCACTAATGAAACAGAATATTTAGATGTGAGACTAGCCAAGGACTTTATAGAAGGGGTTTACTTTTCAAAGATTTTTAGAAAGCCCACTTATTGCAATTCCTTCCTGCACTACACTAGCTTACACCCACCTAAACAGAAAAAATCTATAGTTAAGGGCCAGCTTGTACGTGCAGGAAGGATGTGCAGCACATTAAGTGATTTTAGAACTGAGTGTCAGTTTTTGAAGGATTTGTTTTTGAATCGTGGATACCCCATTTCACTTCTAAATGACCTTATTTTAGAAGTTGATTCTAAGCGGGTAAAGGGCATTTATAAGCCTTTGCTTGACCAAGTTACTGATGTTCAGCTTTCTACTGACAATGAAATAACAAATCAAAATGCTTCTACTACCCGTTTTGAACAATGTAGGAATTTTTCTTTGAGTTTTATTACCCAATATAACTTAAATTCTACTGACATTTGGGCTACAATTTTAAAAAATTGGCCGTTGGTAATTAATTCTGCTAACCTTATTGAAAAGTTAGGTGAACGCCCTTTTGTTATATATAGAAGAAGTAACAATTTAAAAGAAATTTTGCAACGCATGTCAAATTCCCACGGTTCTATGAGAGCCAGTGGCTCATTTAAATGTGGCCGTTGTAACATGTGTAAAGTTATGATGACAGGTAACTCTTTCTTTGTTAGGAATAAAAGGTACCAGATCAACCAAAGGATATCTTGTGAATCTAAGTCGGTGGTATACATTGCCTTGTGCAATTGTTGTCCATCCTTTTATATAGGAAAAACAAACCGCAAACTAAAAGAAAGAGTTTACCAACACCTTTACGCTATAAAAAAACCACTGCTTGAGAATGCTTTAGCAAAACATGTAAAAAACAACCCAGGGCATTCATTTAGTTTCATGGGTATTGACCAGGTGCCTCAGAACATTAGGGGTGGCCCTTTTGAAATCATGCTTGAGTGCATTGAACTAACTTGGCAGTTGAACTTGGATGCATTTAGACCTGTTGGTCTAAATGAGAACTGTAATATTTCTTGTATATTGAAGTTAAAGAGTTATTTTAGGTAAATGTGTTTGAACTTCTGTTAAAAATACAGAAAAGGTTTTTATAGTATTACTACTAAATGAATTATGTTTTATACATATCATGAATATATATACTATTTAGTAATAAGTAGTTTACTATATATATTCTCTGTTTTGATTTTAATTAGAATTTTACATATTTTTAATTAAGCCTACAGGATATGTACTCTTTTGTCATTTCCTGTATGTGAGTACTTAATAGTTGGTTAGCTGTTCATTAATTGTCTTTTCTTCTGATGAAGCTGTGACAGGAGTCACGGCGAAAACGCTCTTTTTTGAAGAATAATAAAAACTTTTGCGTTAAAGAAGTCACTTTGAATTTGAATATTTTTGGGTTAGAGTTGGCTTTCCGGCTACAAGGTTGCTTTTTCCAGTTTTTTACTAGTTTGTTTGCCTTTCTTACTACTTTAAATACAAATATACATTAAAGCATACATATTTGTATACTTTATAGTGCAAAGACACTGTGCTGTATAAAGTTATCATCAAATCATGTAAAAATGTTGTTCTTTAACAAAGTCTATTTCTTTGAATTTCATACCTGTCCATCTTACAGGGAATTTTAATAACCACAGGCTGCTGGAGGCAATGTATTTCTGATCAAGCCAAAGCATCTTCTCGTAGATTTACTGATACTCTTCTCATAGAATAACTGATAGAGTAAGAACATTACTTGTTGTTGCTAGTATCAGTCACCTTCCCTGATAGGTTATTTGAGTGAATATCAGACAGCGCCAGCTGATCTCTAAGGAGCCAGGTCACACACGAGCATTATACAACTGGGTGAAATTAGGAAGAGGACTGAATTTCGAAGTGTGACCAGACTACCCAGGTCTTGGTTTAGACAATGGCTGTCATTACTGTTATCCTCGTAGGACAATGTGGCCATAGCAGAAATTTCCATAGCTGAAACTTTTCTAAACCAAGAAATGGAGGCAGTCATTCCTAGTGCAGTGTGGTCTTTGATCATAAAATTTACCTATGGACGTCTCATCAGTTGAGTATGATTCCATGTGGAAAGTATCTTATTTCATAAGTGCAAGTCTGAACTGCTGATATGCATCCAATATATGACAAGCTGTCTTTGCCCTCATCAGGTGAAGGTTGATGGATGCATCCAGAAAACTCCCTGAGACCATTTTTATTAGAATAAATAAGGGTTTACTACACTTTCTGATGACTGAGGTACTGAGACCCAAGTTATATAAGTACGAGAGATAAGTCAAGATCACCTGCAGAAAAACCAGTAGAAGAGATAGAGGGCACTACTATGAAAAAATGGAGACCTCTTTCTATCTGGAAACGTAAATCAGACAGGTCCAAAGATTTTGGGAACTTCACTCACCATTATGACCTCCAACAGAAATATGCAGACAAGGCATACATTAAGACCACTGCTCATATTCCACTTCACCTTCACATTTTTAAGCTGTACATTAAAACAATGTAATAACAGGTATTAAGAAGAAAGAAGAGAAACAAATAAAATACAATTGAGAAACAGCAAGTAAATGAATAAAATAATTTCTCCTAATTAGTATGAATGATGTAAGAAATAATTATGCATGCCCAAGTTCAACTTAAATACATAGATCATAAAACTGAAGAGAACAAGCATGAGAGGTCGTGTGAATTAGAAAAACCTGTATAATGACTGGATGGTTGAGTATCTAGTCTCAGATACCATTTCAGATGTAAGGCCTTAGCAACGTACAAAAGCAAGACAATGTAGTGTCTTCACCAACCAAACCTCTGTGGAGGTATGTTCCACAGGTGTAGAACCTAATAAGCAATTAAACCTTAGCCTGATATTACCAAATGCACTTGTGGAATCAGCAGCAGCCCAAGTAAGGCGGAGTGCAAATCCTGAGGAGCATAGGGTACAAAGAGCCCCCCCCCAGGTAAATTGAACCCACATAATGCAAGGGCAAAAAAACTAGCATTGAGATTCTATAGATAGTAGTAACATGAACTATGGTCTGGAGCAGGATGCACAGACCAAGCATGCTACATTCATAAGAAGTACAAGTAAGTAAACTAGTTAAGGAATTCTGCAAGGGTGGTAGTCATGTCAGGGATTCATGAGTAAAATGCACAGCAGTGATGAAGATGAAAAGAGGCCATAGGACAAACTGCTACCAGGAAGTTGACTTGTGCAATAAGGTGCTTGATCCTGGAAATATTCCACTGGTAGAAAAGGAAGACTATACTACAGCAGACCCATGACTCCAAAGTGTTAGCCAGCTATTTCTACATATTGCTCCTTAATTACCAACCCAAGCTTGTTGCTGCTGTAGAAGATGCACTCAGGTAGTTGAATGCTGAAACAGTCCATCAGAGTAGTGTGGGTATTTATGGCCACAGCTCTGGTGCTGTTGTCATACCACTGAATACTTAAAGGCCATTAGTAAATGGTCCATGTGTCATCAGTGATGGTAAATACATTCACTATGTGAAGCAGTGGGAAAAAGAGACAAAGACGAGTATTATAACATAACAGTGGTATGCTATGTCCTCCCGCTGAATCGAATTTCCAAAGGTAGCATACATACTGTGAAATGAAGAGAGAACACAAACAAGCCTAGTGACATTCAAATATTAGACTTACACTTAGAAAAAATATTATCAAGGACAGGGATGACAAAGGCCTTCTTTAGGATAGATAGATGTATCCAGTCCTTAAAGAAGCTATCAACTCCAAAAAAGTTTTGATTTTTGATCAGTAAGGCTATCTTAAATCACTCTGCAAGATAAAGAAAACAAATGAAATATTGCGGAGTGTATACTTGAGATCACATTAGGAAACTCACCATGAATGGTAATGTTGAACACCATCCAGGATGAACTGAGAACTCTGTCAGTGATTAAAGCACTGATAATGGAGTCAGATGACAGAAGGGTATATCTGACGGCAGCAATGTTGTTAGTAAAAGAAAAAAAATAGTAGACAATTCATACATAAAAGCCAAAAAAGATTGATAAATGGTAATTTAGACTGGGTTGCAATGTTTGCCAGGGACTCTAAAGATCATGACTCATCAGTTGGACAATGAAGAGATCTCCCTTGATAAAAAAAACTTTTTTTTGTTAGAGATGTCAACCATGTCCTCAGATGCCAGCTGGCACTACTGATTCCAGGCTACTCGGGAACATAGAGATATATATTTTTTTTGTTTTATTCCCTACCCATTTCCCATTCCCACCAGTATAGAATCATACTTGGGAACATAAGGATTTATTTTTTGTGTGTTTGTTTCATGCACTATCAGTTCCCCTTTCCCATTCCTGACATGCAATGACATCAGTTTATCAGACAGTTCTGGAGATATTTACAGTAATGGTAACACTGGCATAAGCACACTGTTAGAGCAGCCATTGGCTTCATAAATTATCCAGTGGCATAGTAATGCCATAATTATCCTGATATACACATCAGTGTCTCAGTCTATAATGATATGAAAAATAATCAGGTGTACAAGTTAGCCAGTGGAACAATAATAATGGCATTGTTGCTCCATCATAAAGTAACTGAGTGTGTAATAAGGACAGTTTAAATAATCAGGTGTCCCATAATGTTGTGTATAAGTTAATTCAGTTCATTTACTAAGCCCAGTCTGTAATGTCAGTTCTGCAGTTTATTCCAGTATTTAGACTATGGGACTAGGCTAGAATATCTTTACTATGTGCATGATGTTTTTCAAAATGAAATAAGAATAAATAGCTTTATGCAATATAAATACAGGTTTACATTCACAATTGCAAGTGAAGATTCAGCGACCACTGGTTGCCGAATTACGATTGGTTGAACCCCTGTTGCCGAACCACCGTCATTTGTGTGAATGCAGGTATAGTGAATGCACAGTGCATTCACACATATGAGTTTGAGTTAGTAACTAGAGATTGCGGTACAGTGGGGATTGGGAAAGTTACCCTTTTCCCAACTGTAGTGCGATCTTGGAGCTGGAATATATAATTTTCAGGGGGTGTGGGGGGCCATGGGCTGTGCAAAATCATGATGGGATGTGATGTGTAGTGTTGGACTGCTGTGTACGGATGTCAAAAAAGGTTGATTTCACAACAGGAAATGTGTTTGAGACATTTTGACCTGCTCAACATTTTGTGTTGAAGTTTTTAGTCAACATTTAGAATGCCAACTATATGTTAGTCAACCTATATATATATATATATATATATATATATATATATATATATATATATATATATATATATTTATATATAGACAGATAGAGAGCTATATATAGATATAGATATAGATATATGAGTGTGTGCAGATGTATAATTTTTTTTTTACTACAGGTGCTGATATAGTTGGGAAGAGCATGCTACATGTTAATGATGTATTTCTTAAATGCAGAACCACATTTTGTTGTCATTTTGATTTTTAATACTTTTTGTTAGCGCCTGCTAATGGCATATACAAATCTGGATGGAGTGTGCTATTTCACAACGTCAGCTCATTGTGGAGAATGAATGTAATACAGAAAAAAAATAATTTTTTTGTGTGACTAAAATCTTATGCAGTACATGATCTTGCTAAGAGGTGACAGAGGTGATCTCGTGGGTAGACTGAATGAAAATCCTTGCCCATTTGTAATAGAACTGTTTATTAATGTGTAATTAATACCTTTTCAGGAATGTCACAACACTCCTGGATGGGCATTAATTACACATTAACACACACTCTGTCAGGCATTATTGGTCGCCTAATATAGCATCAGTGTGCAAAATGAAACAAGATACACAAGTCTTGAGAATAATAAAGAGGTGCAAAGTTTTGATGTGTAGGCTGGATTCAGAAAAGCCTTCATTCTTTGTATTCTGACATCAAAAGTAACTCCCAAAAATGTTGCCTGTTCTGCATACTCCACCTTAAACTCCATGTTTTATGCTATGATAGAAACAGTTGCATGTATTAGGTTCTCACAAAATAGAATAGTTTGACTTTTGTTAAAGTTTAATACCATATAGTAGTACTCGGTCTTATACTTTGTGAAACTCTTAAAGTTTCATCTAAGTTTCATGGAAATTATCAGCAGGATGCATTAAGGCTGTATTATCAGCATACTGAATCCTTCACTGATCACCATGATGTGAAGGCAGAGATATGACATAAATGCAGACTAAACCCTTGATTGATAACAGATGGAATTCCTTGTTTCTTTGAAAGTCAGTTGAAAGTTTATTATCACATTGGACCCTATATTCTTTGTCTTTTATGAAATTATGCAATCATTTTATACTTAAGCAATAATCCACAACTGTGTGGGTAATGCAGGATTTACTCACGATTGGCATGGTTTGACCATGAAGGTGAAGCCTGAGTGATTTTTCAAAGCCAACCATGGGAAAATCTTGCATTACCCACATACAGGAGTGGATTATTACTATTACACAATGAAAAATTCACCTTTTCTAAAAAAAAATAATTATATTAAAAGTCCTCAGTGCTTTTCTGCTGGCTTCCACTAGTCTGGGGCACACACTGTACAGCTACATATAATGATTTTGCCTCTGCCCTCTTCCCACTAGCTAATCATTGAGGACTGAAATCATTAAGTGCGTTCCTGGCTTGGAAACATGAGAGGTTTTTTTTTTTCTTCTTTTAAATATATATATATATATATATATATATATATATATATATATATATATATACTTTTGTAATATTATCCGTGGAGCAGACTATTAGTTTAAGATTTTTTTAAAAACAGTTTGAATTCTCATCTTAGCAATTCAGATAAATTAAGCTAAACTGCTTTAAAAAAATCTTAAAGTAATAGTGTGCTCCAAAGAGCAGCTTACAAGGATAGTGTTACAGTACATATAGTAATATAAAGACCGGCCACACAATGTCCGGACTTCTTTCTATTGGTATATTTTCGATTGACAACATGTACACTGGTTGTGCTGTCCAATCAGCATGCTCATTTTTGAATAGCCGTCAGCCAGTATTATATAATGAAGTTTACTTAAGTTAGTCCAAGTAGAATTTCATTATACACTGTAGAGTTAGATGCACTGGACAGGTCAGTGCATATATCTGTTACAATCTGTCCCTCCCAAGTGTCAGAAGTACAATATTGAAAGAAATTACATTCCAGAAGCTCTGTTGTTCTTAATTTAGTGTCTGTGCTAATATGTTCTGAGAGCTCTTGGTATATTAGGTACTGCAGAATGTTACTTTACTTTTGTTTTTTTTTTTTTGTTTTTTATACAACCTTACTTTTGGGGGTTTTTTTGGTTTTTATATGACCTTACTGTAGAACTGTAGCCTGAATAGTTATTATTCTAACTCGCTAAAATTGTTTCAGATGAATTACTACCTTTATGGATATGAATGAGTGTTTAACTTCCTTCAAAAAAGGGGGACTTGTAATTTGTTTGCACTTCTGGTAAAGTTAATGACCAATGAAAGTATAGCTGCCTTTATGAATATGGAAGGGATACAATCCAAACCCAATGAAGCAGAGTGCTTACTTGTAGAAGCAAGTTTCCTAGCCATTGAAACATTGTTTCTTTTAGAAAGGATTGTACACCTTGACTGGACATTTAAATGAAAACACAAATTACTATGTGACATGAACAGTGTAGCATTGTCTTTTAAAGCAATTCGATAAAAAAGCCAGGAAGCACAGATTCAATCCTGGTCAATATAAATACATACAAAATATAAAGAAACAAACCAAGAACCATGATGGAAGAAGAATTTATTAATATCAACAAAATAAATATAACATTTTTTCCATGCTAACAATTTAAACTGTAAAGCACTATGTGCATTCCTTTGTGCGCGTGTGTGTGTGTGTGTGTGTGTGTGTGTGTGTGTGTGTGTGTGTGTGTGTGTGTGTGTGTGTGTGTGTGTGTGAGAGAGAGTTTATGGTTTAATAGCTAGTGATTTATAATAAGTCTTTAAAAGGTCAGTTCCATGTTGTCAGTGATGAAGATCTAATTATGACCACGACCACCTGTTGTGATTAGTGGCCTTGGAGCTAGAAAAGCCAACTAAGGAGGATGAGGGTGAGTGTCCAATGACAGCTCATCCACTCCCAGGTGAAGCAGGGACAGTCTGCTGCAAATATGACTCCCACAGTAAAGTAAGAGTACAGAACACAGTACTAAGGATGCATACTTGGGAATACAATGAAGCAGCAGTATGCATCAGCCTTTCAGGGTCATGTGTGGGAGTCTGTAGAATATCACGCATGGAGAACGCTATAGCAGGTCCATATGTAAGTGAGCCTACATGTCAAAAAGAAGAGGGTTGGACTTTGACATTTTCCAGAAAATCACTTTGGCTGTTTTAATAAGGATCTCCCTAGACACACACCCAACCTAAGGGAAACAAACAAGCCAAACCCCGGGATTCATGAAGCTCGGCACAACGACGGTTTTAGCCTTGCACCGAGCATCCTCCTTAGAGATGGTGCAGCAGCACCATATGAATATTTATGAGGGCATGCTGCCATACCCTCTACATGCACAGGAAATGTGTGCAAATGAATGGGGCATGTTTAAGTGTTGCAGGGAGGATTAAACATGCCCCCACAGTTGCACAACCTACAATGCTTACTATTAGAGCCTGCCTCTAATAGTGAGTAATTATTTCAGTGTCTGTGGATACTGAAATGTATGCAAAGCATACAAGAGTGTCCACGAAAACTGAAATAAAATCAAAGGAGTAAACACACACGCACGTAGTTGAATGTTGAGCCCCTGTCCCTAGAACTATTACATTTAAATTCTCCATGTCCCTATTTTATATTTTTATTTCTTCGTTATTTAAAGTGTAAGCGAAGCGCAGGGTGTTTGTGTGTCACTGTCCTTTGCTTAGCATAGCTTACACATGAAAATCATCCAAATAGAAAAAAACAATCATAATCAATGCTAATGTCAATAGTGTAGTGGTTAGAGCATCTGCCTAATGAACAAGCATTTATGGGTCAAGTCCTACTGTAGCACATGTCATTTTCCATGTGGAATGTGTATATGAACATATTTTGTACATCTTTTTGCTGCATGACCTACATAATAACATAAATGTGAACTGGAGTACTGCATTAAATGCACATGTGAAGCGTGAAAAAGTGCAGGGGGCGAGTCTGAGAGCAGAACTCTCAGAATAAACATGCCCCTGCAAAGTACAAAAGCAGGAAGTCTGAATAAATGAGCGAGACCGCTCATAGGTGTCTGCATATCCCCACCAACAGTCCCCATATGTACAACAGCAACAGTACACAGAAATAAAATGAAGAAACCATTTATTTTGTTTTAAAACCCCGGGTACAGCTAACCATAGGTGCGCAGGTTTGCCTATTACTTAGCTACGGTTAAAGCAGCTGAAAAGGCTGAAGAGGATAACAAGGAATATATATGCAACAATTACAGCATAGCAATAGTGCGGTGGTTAGCGCATCCACCTAAGAAACAGGCATTCCTGGTTCGAGTCCCATTGTAGCACATATAATTTTTTATGTGAAATGTGTATATGAACATATTTTTACATCGTTTTGCTGTATACCCTACATAATAACATGTAAATGTCAACTGGAGTACTGCATTAAATGTTTAATTTAATTTAATTAAAGTGTTAGTGTCATAATGAATAAGGCACTAGTAAGCAGGTTTAAGTACAAATAAGCAGTAGTAAACATATATAAGTACTAGTAAGCATGTTTAAGTGCGTTTGTGTGGGTTTAAGCAGTGCCTACACGCATTAAGCATAGTAGAAGCTAACTGAATTTAAGAAACTAAAATCGGAAGTTAGCACTGCTTACTGTCGTGCAAACCCGCACATACCCACTCACAGCTGCTTAAAAGTGCTTTAATCACTCTGTATCCAATGGCCCATTTTCTGCCCAACAACAAAATAAATGACCACTGCAAAGCTTGAACCCAGGACACTGTGTACCACAGCCAATGTGATTTCCTACTAAGCCATGGCAAATATACACAAATCTGATGTTATCACAAACATATCATCCAGCACAGTCATGCAACAGCATAGGAAATGTATATAATTATGTAGACGTATGTGCTTGTGCATGTACAGATATAATATATATATATATATATATATATATATATATATATATATATATATATATATATATATATATATATATATATATATATATGAAGAATGAACATTGTGACAATAAATCATACAAAAACAAAGAGAAGGAAAACAACAGCAACACCTGCATTATTTTGTGCTGTCATCTCATGTCATATCAAGCTGGGCAGGGGTGAGCAAATCACTGCTTCACAAACCACAGGCAGGATACTACCAGTGGGAGTAACATTGTCCACCTCCTAAGTCTACCTTACAAACAATCACAGGGTAGTCCCTGGTGGGACTACCCAAAAAGTGTGGGTTGTGTGGACTTCCGACCATTACACAAGCCAGGGCAGGTATGTTCAAGGACTAGCCCGATGATACATGGGTTGAGACAACATACGTGTAGTGTCCCTAATGCTGGGGAGAGGGCAATGTGTGGCTGGGATAGCAACTGGAGAATGGGTGGTTTGTGTGTATGTGGAACTCAGGTGGGGTGGAGGAACCATGGGTATGAAATTATGAATCCAGGTGTGTCAGGGTGGGATGTCCCAGTTCTAATTGGACCTCCTCATAGAGGTCAGTGAGTTCGTTATAAATATATATGCATACACACATACATATATCTATATGTAGAAGTACATTCCCTGTACCGCATTCATTCCTTTTGCAGACATAAATGACATGAAAGTGCCCCTACAAACATTGACAGTAGATAGAATAATAGGTTGTGCATAACCATAAATGCAATTAGTTCATAGGTAGGTACTAGGCTATCTGCCCATATATATATATATTTTTTTTATTTCTTTGCGACATTTTGCACGATTTTGCTGGGATATAAAATTCCAAGGCAAAATAAGTTGTTGCTTTGTTTCCGTTGCATATTGCAATACTATAGTATTAAAGTTAAGAGAAGACAGAGGAAAAGGATGAATCTGCAAAAATTCAAAAGTGTGTATTTAGTTTCGAAGTTAGTGCTGTTCTCAAAAACATAAAATGTGAGGACTTTCTCATATGAAATATTTGAATCATTCCTGTGATTTGCCGGCTACGTCAATGCCAACCACTAAAGCGGTCTTATTTGTAATATAATTTTGCCGAACTCGTACATTATTAGTTTTCATGAGTAACGTGTGCGTTATCATATGGTCTTAGTATTAATTTATTTTAGTGTCTTGTTAACTGGAGTAATGAAGTAATGAAGTATAGAGTCTAATCTCGAAATAAAGACGTGTGTTCAGGTGGGAAACCCAAAAATTGGGAATAGTGTCCTATTGGTCACTCATTTCACCAATGTTTGTGGACTAAAAGGTTGAGATGTCTGAGGATACTTGGACTGAGTCAACCCATGGGATGGGTTCAGAGGAGTAGGGAGTGGCCAACGTGTAGTGGTGTGGATACACAGTGTTTCCAACTGGAGAATGGATGACTGCTATGCAAGTGAAGTGTTGGGGTGGGTGTTTGGGGAACTAGGATTAATGAGTATATGGGTATATATACAAATGAAGCAGCACAGCAATAGTGTAGTGGTTAGAACCTCTGCCTAACGAACAGACATTCCCACTTTGAATCCCACTGCAGCACATACCATTTTCCATTGGAAATCTGTATATGAACATATTTTGACATCTGTTTGCTGTATAACCTGCATAATAACATTTAAATGCGAACCGGAGTGAAGTGCCAATGTCATAATGAATAAGGCACTAGTAAGCAGGTATAAGCATAAATAAGCAGTAGTAAGCATATGTAAATACTAGTTAGCATGTCTGCGCATCAGAAAGCAGTGCTAACAGCTGGTTACAGTTTCTCACACTCAGTTAGCCTCTAGATTACTTAACTTGTGTAGGCAGTGCTTACCCCTGTGCAAACAGGCTGAAACCCACCTTCTTCTGCTTAAAAGTGCTTACTCCCACTTACCCCAGCGCAAACAGGCATAGACACGCTTATTGCAGGAAGGTGGTGAAAAAGGGGCACAAAGAGGGAAAGACAGTAGGCGAGATAGCTAGGGATGTGCAGGAAGGGTGTAGGGGAGGTCCATATCTGCCCATTTCTTCTACAAATGTGCTGGTGCCCGGTGCTACCTGCATTGATAGCATGATGCAGGTATTCCTTGGTGTCAGTGGCATCTGTTCATACAGGGCATGTGGGTAAGGCATTGTATGTCCTTTGTGGATCAAATTTGATGGCACCACATAAGTTGCAGGCGTCCAGTGGGGAACATAGTGAAGGTGCATTGTCCGCAATTATGTGCCTATTGTACCGGTGGACAGGGTGCCATTCCCTCTGTAGCTCACTGCCATCACACCATGCTTACTATCAACAATATACAGGGTACTAAGAATGTAGGGCAGTCATCTAGGCAAGTGTGTTTCTGTATGAGACATGGGTTCAGACTGTATTCCAGGTAATATTAGGGTTGCTTACATTGTTCACCAGGCCTTTTATCAGATGTAGGGTTATGGCCTGCCAACCCAGTCTCTTGGCTGATTGAAATCTGTAATCCTCTTCAGGTGGACATTGTGACATATAATATGGCCACCATATAGTAAAAATACAAAACCCACTCCTCAACAAGTTCAGTTGTTAGACACTCACAGCCATCTCCACATAGGATATGACTGAGAAAAACACACACAAACACAGCTGCCATGTCTCGGAATAGAACTCCTACCTAACTAGTTCATCACACTACAGCATTACGCAGTTATAGCATGCACTATAGAAATTACTGGGCTATAAGGTTCCCAGACTTGTATTTCCAGGTGGGTGACATCAGCAGCCTAATCCTGAATGCCTTGGCAAAGTTGTGTATGTGAATTGTATGGAGTGTGACTACTCTAAAAAGCATTGTTGTATACTCAGGAAGACACACACACACACACACAGTTGCTAGGTCTGGGATTAGAACACTTAATTCACTACTTTACCACACTACAGCAGTATGCAGTTACAGGACACACTATGGATATTACTGGGTTACAGCATCCCCAAAGGTGTATTTCTAGGTGGGGGACATCAGTAGGATTGCCAAGGTAGGGCCAATGAATTGCAGTGAGTGTGACTAGCCAAATATGCAGTGCTCTCTACACAGGCATAGGAACAGACACAAAAGTATCCACAGCTCCCATGACGGGACTAGAACCCCTACCAGAATTCTATATCACACTCCAGCATTGCACTGTTACAGCATACACCACAGAGACTGCTGGAGTGCTCATTCCCCAAAGGTGTACTCCCCAGTGACCAACAACAGCAACCAAAATAATAAAAACAGGGGATTCCAACCACAATAACCACCAAGAACAGAAGTAAAAAGCAGGAAGGATGCACTCATTGAGATAAGCAAAACACCAAAATGCTGATAACACTCCAAATACATTTTTGTTCACAAAAAGTTCATCAGAATAATAAATTACATAGCTAAGGCCCATTAAATAGTCCCCCTGAACATAAAATGACCAATAAAATAACAATAAAATGTAAAAAAAAGACATACAAAAATACATTCAAAAGTATGTCAAAATGCTACCACCTAGTGTCAAGACATACTAATTACACACCATAAAAGGCATTCTTAAAGCAATGATAAAAAACTAATGGTAAAAAACTAAAAACTATTCATGCAATCACTCATAATATAATGAAATACAGTAAAATGTCTCAGTAGTATGTTGATAAAAAACTTGTAAAAATTAATAAAAATATATATTAATACTCTTATAAAAAGTATGTATTTATAAATATATTTACAAAGTACAATATAGCTTGCCAGACCTGAGTTTCAGTAGAGGTGCTATTGAGATGTTCTCATTTAACCCGGGGGGTCCTGCTTGCATCCAGGGTAATCTGCCACAATAATTCCCTATACTCAAGGATAGTCCCTATGCACCCCCCCCCCTCACATCCTGTATAACAACCATTAGAACAAAAAATTCATAACTTGCCCTTGGTCAGCCCAAAGAATGTTTATACAGAGCATTTCAGCATTGCATTTCCTAACATCGTACATATGCTCATAATATACGTCTTTTCAACTTTCGTTCAGTCTTGCCCAGATAAAAGGCATTGCAGGCCTTACACACAACTAAATATACTAGCCCACTAGCATTACAATTACTAAAACATTTACCATACACCCATTTATTCCTACATTTTAAAAATACCCAATCTGTGTTGGAAATCTAGTTGCACTGTGTGCATGCTCCACATTTAAAAGTACCTTTTCTCTTAGTGGTGTGAACAGGCTTCGGTTTACTCCCACGCTCAAACAGCTCCTTCAAATTTTTACCCCTCTTGTAACTAATCTTCAGGGGTCCCTTGTCAATACCTTTAAGATCCATCAGTGAAGTAAACCTATTCCATTCCTTTGTCATTATGTCCACTACCATTTTGGAGTCCAAATTAAAATCTAGAGTAAGGACTTTAGAGTAAGCCAAGGGGTTCACTTCCCTTGAACAATGTTGGTTTGTATCCAGTCCTTTACCCAACAATGGGTAATAACTAATATGGCATAAATTACTGACATAATTACGACTGTCAACCAGTAAATCCCTTGGCTAACCCCCTTGAATAAATAAACTTTCAATAAAATCACACTCCAACAAAAAATCTGTGTCCTGAGAAGTCATCCTGAATGCTCGAATTAACTGACCCTTATAAGTGATTTTTTTCTGTATATAAGGGTGGGCACTCGAGAAATTAAGCCACAAATTTGTAAACCTATCTTTACAAAATATTTTAGTCTTAATACCCTCCACAGTTTTAATTAGACTCACATCCAGAAAATCAGGCCTATCTGTATTTATGGAGCTAGTAAATTCCAAAAAGGGGGTAGTGGTATCCAAATAAATCAGAAATTCATGTAAATTTTCCACTGTGACACTCCAAAAAATAGCTATATCATCTAAAAATCTCTGGTAATGGGACCAACAGTTACTGTATGCAGAATTTAAAACATATTTTTTCTCCCACCGAGCTAAAAATATGTTGGCGTATGTGGGGGCACAATTTGCCCCCATAGCTACACCCTTAATTTGATGAAACAATTCTCCCCAATAAAAGATGAAACAATTTTTTAATACCATCTCCATCAGTTGTAAAATAACTGACAAGTGGTCCGTGGATGGGCAGGCCTTGTCTAATAAAGCTTCTTCCAACCAGGCTAACCCTAAATCCTGGGGTATAACAGTAAACAGGTCTTTAATATCAAATGTGACAAAGATGATATTGTCAAAGTACTGGTCTGTTTTAATTCCCTTTAAAAAGTCCCAGGAATCGTTTAAAATAGTCCTTTCAGAACCCCAAATGGACTTTAATTTTGTATCCAGAAATTTTGCTATGGGTGCTGTCATAGACCCATCAGCCGAAGCAATTGGTCTTAAGGAGGAGTCCATAGGATCCTTATGCACCTTAGGTATGCCAAAAATAGTAGCAATTCTGGGTTGAGCTACATGTAAATACTTATGAGTGTCCAGATCAATCAGTCCATCCAACAGTAAATCGTCAATGACCAAGTAAATTTTTTTGTATGCAACAAAAATCTAATTTCTGGACACTCTCCTATAGGTGCTAGAATCACTTAAAATGTCTAACATTTTGCCTTCATATATAACATTGTCCATTAACATGGACTCCCCCCCCCCCCGTCCATTTTCATGACTCGCACATTTTGGTTCTGTTTAAGTTCCTTTAAAACCAACCACTCCCCAGCCGTGAGATTGTATTTAAACCTGTAAGGAGAAGCAAAGTTAACCTGCCTTAATACTTTTTCTACTACCATTTCAAAATTTTTAATTTGGGGATGTAGAGGTGGGTTAAATTCACTTTTTCTCCTTAAAATATCTGAGTTTTTCTCTTTACTTGTACCCTCAAACAGAACTCCAAAGTTTAACTTTCTCATAAAAGTCTTGACGTCCAAAATCACTTTTGTCAGGTCACATTTATTATTAGGAATAAATGTAAAACCCTGAGACAATAAATTAAAATGGCCAACCTTCAGTTCTATACCAGTGTAGTTAAAAATATTGTAATTGTTAATAGAGTATTTATTCTCACAACTAACTATAATATCCGTGGTTGGAAATAGAATCCCCCCCGCCGGGCTCCTCTGTTCCCCCTCCAAGTAGAATTTTGAAAATATTGGGGACCTTTCTGATTCATAAGTCTCTCGGACTGACGGAGGGGGGAAAATTCGAAAGGGTCATAATTTATCCCTTCATCGCTTTGTTCACCATAATTTACCTCGGTATCTACTTCAAATGCATATTCATCCCTTCTTCTACCAACCCACACTCCCCTGGGCCCAGTAGAGCTCCGTTTTCCTTATATTCTAATATGTCTCTATCTAATTTTTTATCTTGCGTTTACTATTAATGTTACATTTTCCATCTATGTCGTCCAATGTGTCAAAATATTTTTGTTTTTCAGATTCTACAGAAAACAATAAATCATTTGTAACAACAGAATTTAAATGTTCAATATTTGAATGCAATTCTGTCATAGACAATTCATTTTGCGTAATAATAATAATTCTGACAATGTCTAAACCACAATTGTTAAAAACTTCCAATAATTTCTTATATAAATCACTTCCAACATGAATATTGTTGGGATATTTCTGCACTCATGGTCCTTTAGGCACAATTCCCTTATTTAAACATGTGTGCAAATATTCATTGTCTATACAAAGTGCCTTGTATTCCCCCATGAGTTCCCCTAATTTGTTTACACTGGTGCCATAGGTATCATTACCAGTTTCCCTCCCAACACACTCATTTTGAGTCCCAGTATTTAAGGCAAGTTTTTCAGTTAACCAAGTTCAATAGCCTTCCTAGGCTTATTAGCACCATGGCAAATATTGTTATTAGTCAAACATTCACCTTTATTTGAATTTGTAGCCTTAGGGATTCCACAGTCACTTGCTCTACCTGGTCAAGGATTTTCTTCATCTGAGTCATCCAAAATTCGTGGTAACCAATATCTCCTTCAGGATTACCATTTTTAGTCCCAGAATTGCACCTAGTTTGAGAAACTCTATGTAGTCTCTCAACAAACGCCTCAGCATTATTTCCACCATTATGGTTAGCTTCCTGGTTGCCCGGGATGCTGAGTGACATCAAACCTGCCAATGACTTGTCAATCAGAGTAAGCAATTCAACTAACTGGGTTAACTGGCCAATCATCTGCCAAGTTTCGCCGATTTTGTCCCACCTTCCTTTTGGAGATCGTGAAGAACCCTCTGTGCTTTCCATGTCCCCAAATAACTCACAACAGCAACCAAAATAGTAAAAACGGGGACTCCAACCACAATAACCACCATTAACAGAAGTAAAAAGCTGGAAGGAAGCACTCAGGTTCACAAATTCTTCCAAGGTTTAATGTCACAAAATTGAGATAAGCAAAACACAAAAACACTGATAACACTCCAAATACGTTTTGTTCAGAAGAACATCATCAGAATAATAAATTACATAGCTAAGGTCCATTAAATAGTCCCCCTGAATATAAAATGACCAATAAAATAACAGAGTAAAATTTAAAAAAGACATACAAAAATATATTCAAATGTATGTCGAAATGCTACCACTTGTGTCAAGACATGCTAATTACACAAAATAAAAGACATTCTTAAAGCAATGATAAAAAACTAATGGTAAAAAACTAAAAACTAGTCATGCAATCAATCATAATATAATGAAATACATTAAAATGTCTCGGTAGTGTGTTGATAAAAAACTTGTAAAAACTAATAAAAATACATATTAATACTCTTATAAAGAGTATGTATACATAAATATATTTACAAAGTACATTATAGAGTTGTCACCTCACAGTTAGACATTGCACGTTTGATTCTCAGTAAGAGTGTCTTCTGTGTGTCGACATGCGTGAACGGGCATTCCTTCATTGAAGGTTGTGCATTAGGCCCGGCAAGCCAGCACATAAAAATCTACTGCCAATCATTAGCGGACTGGAGTTCCACTGTGGTGACCTCTAACCGGGAAAAGCCAAAAGAAAAAGAAGAAGATTATAGCTTGGCATACCTGAGTTTCAATAGAGGTGCTATTGAGATGTTCTCATTTAAACCAGGGGTCCTGTTTGCATCCAGGGTAATCTGCCACAATAAGTCCCTATACTCAAGGATAGTCTCCCATGCACCCCCCACTCACATCCTGTATAGCAACCTCTAGAACAAAAAATTCATAACTTGCCCTTGGGCAGTCCAAAGAATGTTTATACAGAGCATTTTTAGCATTGGATTTCCTAACATCGTACATATGCTCGTATATACGTCTTTTCAACTTTCGTTCATTCTTGCCCAGATAAAAGGCATCACAGGTCTTACACACAACTAAATATACTAACCCACTAGAATTACAAATACTAAAACATTTACCATACACCCATTTATTCCTACATTTTAAAAATACCCGATCTGTGTTGGAAATGAAGTTGCACTGTGTGCATGCTCCACATTTAAAAGTAACTTTTCTCTTAGTGGTGTGAACAGGCTTTAGTTTACTCCCACGCTCAAACAGGTCCTTCAAATTTTTACCCCTCTTGTAACTAATCTTCAGGGGTCCCTTGTCAATACCTTTAAGATCCATCAGTGAAGTAAACCTATTCCATTCCTTTGTTATTATGTCCACTACCATTTTGGAGTCCAAATTAAAATCTAAAGTAAGGCTTTAGAGTAAGCCAAGGGGTTCACTTCCCTTGAACAATGTTGGTTTGTATCCAGTCCTTTACCCAACAATGGGTAATAACTAATATGCCGTAAATTACTTACATAATTATGACTGTCAACCAGTAAATCCCTCGGGTAACTCCCTTAAATAAAATTACACTCCAACAAAAAATTCTGTGTCCTGAGAAGTCATCCTGGATGCTCGAATTAACTGACCCTTGTAAATGTTTTTTTTCTATATATAAGGGTGGGCACTCGAGAAATGAAGATACGAATTCGAAAACATATCTTTACAAAATATTTTAGGCTTAATACCCTTCACAGTTTTAATTAGACTCACATCCAGAAAATCAAGTCTATCTATATTTATGGAGCTAGTAAATTCCAAAAAGGGGGTAGTGGTATCCACATAAATCAGAAATTCATGTAGCTTTTCCACTGTGTCACTCCAAAAAATAGCTATATCATCTAAAAATCTCTGGTAATGGGACCAACAGTTACTGTATGCAGAATTTAAAACATATTTTTTCTCCCACCAAACTAAAAATATGTTGGCATATTTGGGGGCACAATTTGCCCCCATAGCTACACCCTTAATTTGATGAAAAAATTCTCCTCCATAAAAGATGAAACTATTTTTAATACCATCTCCATCAGTTGTAAAATAACTGACAAGTGGTCCATGGATGAACAGGCCGTGTCTAATAAAGCTTCTTCCAACCAGGCTAAGCCTAAATCCTGAGGTATAACAGTAAACAGGTCTTTAATATCATTCATGACAAAGATGATATTGTCAAAGTACTGGTCAGTTTTAATTTCCTTTAAAAAGTCCTAGGAATCTTTTAAAATAGTCCTTTCAGAACCCCAAATGGACTTTAATTTTGTAGCCAGAAATTTTGCTATGGGTGCTGTCTTAGACCCATCAGCCGAAACAATTGGTCTTAAGGGGGTGGGGTTCCATAGGATCCTTATGCACCTTAGGTATGCCAAAAATAGTAGCAATTCTGGGTTGAGCTACGTGTAAATACTTATGAGTGTCCAGATCAATCAGTCCATCCAACAGTAAATCGTCAATGACCAAGTCAATTTATTTGTATGCAACAAAAATCTAATTTCTGGACACTCTCCTATAGGTGCTAGAATCACCCAAAATGTTGAACATTTTGCCTTCATATATGACATTGTCCATCAACACGGACCCCCCCCCCCTCTTGTCCAGTTTCATGACTTGCACATTTTGGTTCTGTTTAAGTTCCTTTAAAACCAACCGCTCCCCAGCCATGAGATTGTATTTAAACCTGTAGGGAGAAGCAAAGTTAACCTGCCTTAATTCTTTTTCTACTACCATTTCAAAAATTTTAATTTGGGGATGTAGAGGTGGGTTAAATTCACTTTTTCTCCTTAAAATCTCTGAATTTTTCTCGTTACTTATAGCCTCAAACAGAACACCAGAGTTTAACTTTCTCATAAATGTCTTGACATCCAAAATCAGTTTTGTCAGGTCACATTTATTATTAGGAATAAATTTAAAACCCCGAGATAATAGGATGTGAGGGGGGGGCGGTGCATGGGAGACTATCCTTGAGTATAGGGAATTATTGTGGCAGATTACCCTAGATGCAAGCAGGACCCCAGGGTTAAATGAGAACATCTCAATAGCACCTCTATTGAAACTCAGGTCTGCCAAGCTATAATGTACTTTGTAAATATACTCATATATGTACTTTGTAAATATATTTATATCTACATACTTTTTATGAGTACCTGTGGTGGTGGTGCTGCGGTAGCGTTGTCGCCTCACAGTAAGACACTGTCCGGTTTGATTCTCAGCTAGAGTGTCTTCTGTGTGGAGACATTCGTGAATGGGCATACCTTTGTTGAAGGTTGTGCGTCAGGGCTGGTAACTCGGCATGTAAAAATCAACTACCAATCGTTAGTGGACCAGAGTTCCGCTGTGGTGACCCCTAACTGGGAAAAGCCAAAAGACTCAACAACAACATACTTAAACAACATACTTTTTATGAGTATTAATATGGATTTTTATTACTTTTTTATCAACACACTACTGAGACATTTTACTGTATTTCATTATATTATGAGTGATTGCATAAATATTTTTAGTTTTTTACCATTGCTTTAAGAATGTCTTTTGTGGTGTGCAATTACTATGTCTTGACACCAGGTTCATAGGTTAACTGCCCTTGTGGGCCATTTTACACCTCACCAATTACCCTATGTGAGAATAAAACCCTGCACTTTGTGTCTCCAAGGTAAACACCTTAACCATTATGCCATCCTCCCACCCTCAGGAGCAACATTTCAACATACTTTTGAATGTATTTTTGTATGTCTTTTTAAAATTTTATTCTGTCATTTTATTAGTCATTTTATGTTCAGGGGGACTATTTAATGGGCCTTAGCTATGTAATTTATTATTCTGATGAAGTTCTTGTGAACAAAAACGTATTTTGAGTGTTATCAGCGTTTTGCTTATCTCAATTTTGTGACATTAAATCTTGGAAGAATTTGTGGTCCTGCGAGCTTCCTTCCAGCTTTTTACTTCTGTTATTGAGTGTGACTAACCTAAATTGCCACAATTAGTCTATATGCATTAACCGCTGTCCTGGCTGGACCAAAATAACCCACCTTTGCAGGTCATGAACCCAAAACTCTGTACATTATAGTCACAGTAACTAACCACTAAGCTGTCACAATAGTACATGCGACTGAGGTTTTACCACAATAATCCCACTATAGGCTAATCAAAGTGAACATGTGAAAGGAATGTATATACAGTTGTCCATAAAAGACCTCTCCAAAGCCAACTTCATGCTACTCAAGGCAGAAGTGACAATGTTTGTGAAACCCATGGAGACAGGAGCTGATAGTTCTACTGATGAATCCGACACTAAGATACTGTATGAACACATCCACTTGTGCATGGTTCCTGACATCCCACATGGAACCACAATGCTCACCTCCCAAATCAGCAAGGCAGTCTGGTGGTCTCCTGCCATTAACAAAGTATACAACAGAACGTAGACACTGTTGAAGCAAAAAGGATAATCAAAGGATGCAAACAACTCCCTTACCAGCCACAGTAAGACATTGAGATCCCTCATGGAATCCTCCAAACCTGGTTATGTAACTAAAATCACTACAGATTCCATAAACAACCACACAGCATTCTATAGTTATGTCCAGAATCTAACTGGCAATGCTGAGAAGTGCTCTGAGCTACGACAGAATGGCATTACATAGACTGCTCCCACGCATATTACCAATATCCTGGTGGATTGGTTTAGTGCCACAGTCACCCCCTCTCACCCCCAAAAGGGCCCATGGCAATATGAACAGAGTTCCATTGGCCAGTAATCATGGCCACACAGGCAGAAACTGCACTATCCACAGCTAAGAATACATCATCCATGAGACCAGACTGTCATGTGTAATCATAACCTTGCATCAGGCCTGGTGCCCACTGAGTGGTGCACAGCTGCAGTTATCCCACTCCACAAGGTGGGATCCTCCTTGGATCCCTGGAACTACTGTCACATCAGTCTGATGAGCCTGATCTGCATGGCCATGGAATGCATTATCAGGGAGGTTTGGAAAACAGACATTGGCATCCCTTAAACACTGGAACCCACAAAGACTGGGATCATGGAGGTCCACTCTTGCCTCCTGAAACTGATTGTCTGAATTGACTCAGTCTGCATAGCTGCTGAAAAAGGATAAGGCAGTGCACAACGCCTATGTGGACCTCGCCAAACCCTTTAATACCATACACCAGTCTGGAAACATAGATTAACATACTAATCTGGCCATACACCCCTATGCTACTCGATGGTTTGCCACATGGCTTACTGACAGAACCCAAACTGTAGGTGTAACCATCTTCAAATCCATCCACAGACAAGTGACAGGT
The DNA here is from genome assembly GCF_019279795.1 of Protopterus annectens. Taxonomy (NCBI): domain Eukaryota; kingdom Metazoa; phylum Chordata; order Ceratodontiformes; family Protopteridae; genus Protopterus; species Protopterus annectens. Next base: position 1,526,062,219 of record NC_056728.1, on the reverse strand, counting down.
GGAGTACCTCAGGGTTCAGTCCTGGGACCACTGTTGTTTGAAATCTTCATCTCTGTAGTACAGGCCAACTGTACAGGACTCTGGCTAACAAAGGTAACAGATGACTGCAAAATGGGAGTCATTATGAGCCTGACTGTACTGCATGATATGTTACTGATACCAGCCTGACATCATACAGGTGGGATGGGGTACTGTCAACATCTTGTGGCCTTATTGTGTAAGGTCCTGATTATGGGATCTTCAACAGTTCATAGTATATTTCAGGGCAGACATGTCTGGCTGTGGGCGGGAATACCTATCTGTGCATGACGTATGTTGTTTGTGCCTGACAACCCCATTCATGGTACATGTAGACATATATGTTTCTGCTATGTTACCACCTTATCTACAGATGTATGTCCATATATACCTATATAGATATAAATATCTGCTTACACATCTGTGGATATATATATATATATATATATATATATATATATATATATATACATATTTGTATCTGTGTAGACATTAATATATTTTCACACACACATACATCTACATGTTGGAATACATTCTCTGTACTGTTGAATGACTGTGATGGTGATATGTTTGTGAATACAGCAGGGTTATGTATATCTGAGGTGGCTTAGAGGTAAATCACTTGGGCTATGGTGTGCATGGTCCTGGCTTCAAGCCTAGTAGAGGTTGTTTATTTTGTTGCTAGGCAGAACAAAGGCCGATGGATACAGAGTGATTAAGTCACTGTAAAGCAGTTGTAAGCATGCTGTCAGGCATGGTATGTCCATTGTGAATCACATGTGAAGGCACCATAGGTGGTGCAGGTGTCCATTGGGGAACATGGTAGAGGTGCACTGTGTGCATGTGTGTTGGACAGATGGCCAGAGTGACATGCCCTCTGTAACCCACTGCTATGACTGCATAGTTACTATCAGTGGCCAATATGAAGTGTACTACCCACATATTGGCTGTTGCCTTGGCATGTGTGTGTGTATGACACATGGGTTGAGTGTGTGGTCTGGGTAATAGTTGGGTTGCTAACTGTGATTGGCTGGCCTTGATGTCACATGTATGGGTATGGCTTTACACCCCAGTCTCACAGCTAATGTACATCTGTTATCCATGTATGGTTGACATTGTGATACAGAGTACAGCCAACATACAAAATATGCAAAACCCCCTCCACATTGCCCACAGGTGTCACACACTTACAACCACCACTACAAAGGATACAAGTCTCACACCTGTAATCTGTGGTATTTCAGCTTCTACCTAGCTAGTTTATTACACTACAGCAGTATGCAGTTATAGTATGCGCCACAGACATTACTGAAGTACTTCATCCGCAAAGGTGTATTTCACAATGAATGACATCAGCAGGATTACCAAAGAAGGGCATTTCAAGTGTACTGCGAGTTTTACATTTTTTTAAACGTGTTCAACCCGCTGCTTACTGTCGTGAAAACACATTTACACCTGCTTAAAAGTGCCTTATTCTGGCTTAAACAAAGTTATTAGCAACCTTCACAGGTGTTGAACCCTGGACCATGTACACCATAGTCACTGGCCTTACTACTAAGTGATCTGAGTTATATACATGCTTTATGGTTTTTAGACTACACCTTTTACTACAGGTATTCCACAGTACAGAAAACACATGGGACAGTCACTTTGTGTACATATGTACATTACCTTTAATGTACTGTACTTTGTGAAACAACATAGACAATCTACATATGTACAACTGTTATAAATACATACTAAATATTTATATATATATATATATATATATATATATATATATATATATATATATATATATATATATATATATATATATATATATATATATATATATATATATATGCATTTCTGTGATGTGTACACACATATATGTATATGTATATACACAGACACATCTATTGTCATATATATAAACATTTCTGAACACCCTTTGTGAGACAGAAGGATTCCAAAGGAATTGAAGTGTACACAAAACACAGGCAACTCTTGTATCATAACATTTAAATTTTAATTAGTTCACCAGAGAAGGGATGGTTGCTGTGTATGTGGAGTTTGGGGAGGGGAATGATGGGTAAGGAAATACACCCCAGGGATTGTGGAGTTTGGGGGGTGATGGGTAAAGAAATACACCCCGGGGATCACTTTTGTGTCACTGCTCGACAGTGGCACAGAAAAATAACATACCCGACAGCAAACATTCTTGACTGTCTATTCTTTTCTATTCCTACCTATGTAATATTTTGTAGACTCCACTCACCACAGATGACTACCATGGTGTGCAGCATGTTAAAATACATAACACATGTGTATGCCTGGCTACAGGGTAGTTACACACACACAAATACACAAACACTCGCCAGTATTGTGCTTACAGGTCTTGCCTATGTAAAGGTTACTAGTAGAGTGGTAAGCAGTTGGAGGATGTGCCACAGAACCCATATAGTTACAGTTAATCTGATTCTGCGTCTGAGCTGGGTGACATCACAGGAATGATTATTTGGAGTGGGGAGGGGGGAAAAGGGTGATTTAGCAGATGGCAAGGATAAAGGCCTGTGCAAAAGGTGGTTTCTCATTGGAAAGCAGTAAAACACACTCTCATGACAGGATGCAGACACAACTACACACAGGGATTTACAGACACACACCTGTCATCTTTGGTATCTGAACTCCTGCTTAACTTGTTTATTACACTACAGCAAGATGCTGTTATAGTATGTGCCACAGACATTGCTGAAGTATTTGTTCCCCAAAGGTGTATTTCACAATGAATGACATCAGCAGGATTACCAAAGAAGGGCATTTCAAGTGTACTGCGAGTTTTACATTTCTTTTAAATGTGTTTACCCACTGCTTACTGTCATGAAAACACATTTACACCTACTAAAAAGTGCCTTGCTTTGGCTCACGCTAAGTTATTAACAACCCTTACAGGTCTGGAGCCCTTGACCATGCACACCATAGTCACTCGACTTACCACTAAGCCATATGAGATATTTTCATGTTTCCTGGTTTTTAGAATACACCTTTTACTACAGGTATTCCACAGTACTGAAAACACATGGTGCAGTCACTTTGTGTACATATGTACAGTACCTTTTAATGTACTGTACTTTGTGAAACAACATAGACAAGTCTACATATGTACAACTGTTATAAATACATATATATATATATATATATATATATATATATATATATATATATATATATACACATTTCTGTGATGTGTACACACACGCACACACACACACACACACACACACACACACACACACACACACACACACACACACACACACACACACATATATATATATATATATATATATATATATACATATATATATATATATATATATACAAACATCTCTGAACACCCTTTGTGACAAAGAAGGATTCCAAAGGAATTGAAGTGTACACAAAACGCAGGCAACTCTTGTATTATAACATTTAAATTTTAATTAGTTCACCAGAGAAGGGATGGTTGTTGTGTATGTGGAGTTTGGGATAGGGAATGATGGGTAAGGCAATACACCCCGGGGATTGTGGAGTTTGAGGGGGGATGATGGGTAAGGAAATACACCCCATGGATCACTTTTGTGTCACTGCTCGACAGTGGCACAGAAAAATAACATACCCGTCAGCAATCATTCTTGACTGTCTTTTCTTTTCTATTCCTAACTATGCAATATTTTTATAGACTCGACTCACTACAGATGACTACCATGGTATGCAGCATGTTAAAAGACATAACACATGTGTATGCCTGGCTACAGGGTAGTCACACACACACACAAACACACAGACACTCACCAGTATTGTGCTTACAGGTCTTGCCTATGTAAAGGTTACTAGTAGAGTGGTAAGCAGTTGGGGGATGTGCCACATAACCCATACAATTACAGTTAATCTGATTCTGCGTCTGAGCTGGGTGACATCACAGGAATGATTATTTGGAGTGGGGAGGAGGGAAAAGGGTGATTTAGCAGATGACAAGGATAAAGGCCAATGCATAAGCAGTAAAACCCACTCTCATGACAGGATGCAGACACAAATACACACACACATGCAGGGATTTGCGGACATACACACATTGGCTAGTGGTGGGAATCAGAACTACTGTCTATCTACTGATCACTATTACAGTACTTCACACTTACAAGATGCACCACATAGATTACACATTTCCAGGCAGTCAGAATGCCCTTTTAAGACTGAGGACATCAACAGGGATACTGACAGTTAAAATGTACATAGTTGTAAACCTGTGTGTTTAAAGTAGGAGTCCATTACAACCTGTATGCACAAACAAGACACATCATCTGCAGGTAAGACATAGGTAGGCCTGAGAGGTGTGTTTGTAGCACAACAAGCCCTGTACTGGAGTATGTCCATCTCTGGAATGGACTACTACTATCACTATACAGGGTTACAGTGGGCATGCTCATACACTTAGAAACAAAGGGCTTGCTTGGATGCACTGACTCCAATTACACAAGTTGACAGTTGGCATGGTCATACACTTAGTAGCACAGGGCTGTTTGGGATGCACTCTGATTCTAACTACAGAAGGCCACAGTGGGCATGCTCATACACTTATATCTACAGAACACATTGTAATAGAATCCTATTGTAAAAACACAGATTTACAGCTATGTACATCTTAACTGTCAGTATATATGCACATCATACAGGTTTACTAACATATACCTGTATGTGGCCCATAAATTATATATCTGCATCTGTGCTGTGTGATACACATGCATACACGTACATGAAGTACTGCTATATATATATATATATATATATATATATATATATATATATATATAAAGCATGCACAATCATGCATGTGTGGAAGTGACAGACAATTGGTTAACTGGGACACACAGGTGGATGCAAAGTACAGCATGTGTCACACACACAGCTGCCCTGAAAGGCATACATTGATATCAGGTTGTAAACAGTGGCATTAAACTTGGAACAGTGGCATGTGCAAGCATAATATGTGAGCCCCATTGTCTAATGGTACTGAGGTGCAGGTGTCAAGATGACCTCGTCCACCTGTGTACATTGTCATTATTAGTAGGACTGTTCCACTAATATATCTCACATTGGTCATCTACACAATGTCTACTGCTGTCTATTGCCTTAGATGTAGCGTTTGATACCAAGCACAATACTGCCACTCGCAGTGAAGTCATGGTATGAGTGGCAACTGCTTGACCAAAACAATGAGACAATGTCCTGCTGTAATTATGAGGATGTCCAGTGTCTGTCATTCCGGGATGACATAACTGAAAGAAGACAAGCCTTTGTCACATATCACATGCAGCCATCATTCAAGGGAATGTGGATTATATCTAGGTTGGATTTACCCATATAGTACCATTCCAAGGCAAATGTCCTAAACACGGAAGTAACACCCTGACACCTACAAGACAATTGCATTGGATGCTTATGCTAACCAGTGCTAGATGTGTGGCTTTCATAATCCACTTGCTCAATGTAGAACCCACAATGGGAAATACTGACATCTGTGCAGTGAGGAACACCTGGCTGAAGGCTCTGTAGTGCACAATAGCACTACCACCATATAACTCAGATCCAAACATGTGGGCCATAACACTGGTATGGACCACTCCAGGTAGTGGTGTCCCCATATTCATAAAGGCTACTCACAAGTAAAGACCACTACTCCAACATAATTCATCACAGATGAGTCAGGTACAGGTGACAGTGGCAAAAGCTGCATTCTAGCTTTTATCCTCATATACATCCCCAACCCTGTCCTCAGACTACCAACACACATCCATAAATGTGGTATGAAATATTATGGTACAACACCAAATAACCTTCAACTGGTGGACTGTACCTAGCCCTACATCAACTGTGCAAAGTACCCATGTACTGACACAGTTGCATAATGTGGTATGCAATTCAATAATACCACTGTTTTTAACTAGGTTTGTTGTACACATACCAGGGTCCCTTGGATCATGTCAGCAGTAACACAGTTGACTGTTGCTATACACCAGTAAACAACACCCTCATGGTCTGATATGACCTAGATGTACCTGCCTTGGATATGTACAGCCCACACTTATACACCATACATAAAAATACCATAGCTGTTGTTGTCCTTTGTACATACAGGTGGCTACATTAATTACACACATGCACATGGAAGATAGGTCTATGGATGCAGAATGCTAACAGTACATACGGTTTGATATCTATGTTGACAGAGGTAATAATCCCTCTCTACTGGTCACCCATGACACCTATCATATCATACAACAATCCATGTGGCATGTATGTTATTAGACATGTCCACCAAATGCAATGCCTAAAAACATACCCAAATAACAGTACCGTAGGCCTTAAACACAGGAACTGTATTGACAGACTCAGGGAAATACAGCTATACTCTGTATGTTCCTGAGTAGTTACAGGTGATATGTCAATGACATGTACAGCCATGTGTGACCCACAGCTCCTACATATACCCCATATCAACAATTGCAAGCAATGCATACTGTGTGCTGTCTGGACATTAACCTTATTACCACAATAGCCACAGCATGCTGGGGTGAGATGTTTATAAGTCACAGACCTCACACATGCTTGAACAAGTGTAATGCCTAGCTCAAACAGAGCACATTGCTGGCACTCTTTCAGTAATCATGAGGTGTGTGTGGCAAATATGAGGTGTGTGTGGCAAATATGATGTGCTCACTGTTGACCATTATAGTGCCCTGGCTTCACAGTGGAACTGTCAACTAACAGTTTGTGGCATCATGACATGGAATATTGTTGTGTGTGTCGCTTGCTGATATGTGCTGTTGGCATAAATGTCCACTTATCTACTCAGTGAATGTGGTTGTGTGTCCTACCAGTACACGAATAGAACATCCAATATGGTGTAATGCTCAACTAGGTTTCACACATGGTGTGGGGAAGGTGTGGAATGTATCCTCTTGAACTGATAGTCCACGTACTGATGGAGACTGCATATGTGTACATGTATTGATGTGTGTTTAGATTTCATGTGTGTGGAGTGTCTGATGTTTGAAGGTGACTGTTGTCTTAGTACATCATGCAGTTGCAATGCAGCCTTAACATTGCCAAGTGTATATGGTGATATGCTCAAAGTACAGTAAGCTGTACTTTAGTTATGGACAGATGTTTGGACATAACTACTAAGTGGTGGGGCTACTTTGCAGATGAATGATTACCGAAGACAGATCACAGGTGTGTTACAACCATTCATACAATAACCTGTGTAACTGCTAAGCTCTGGTTTTGTTAATTGAAGGGGAAGACACACAAAGAAGAATGCAATAAGGGTGATACTGAAAGCAAACTTCTTGACACCTGTAACAGAAACACCTCCCCTGTGCATATATTGTGCATATATCAGCACAGTTGGCAAAGGTAAAAGTCAGTAAGCTTTGTAGCATGTGTGATAGTGCTGTAACTCTGTAATACCTATCATGAGATACACAGGAGTTTGATTCCCGGTACTGGCAAGTGTGTGTGTTCATATATGTCATGTATGTGGGGAATGCATCCCCAATGTGTTTTACTCTCCTATACACTGTTGTAGACATCTGTACAGAGTGAAGTGTAGAAAGCAAGACATAGGCAGGGGTTTGAATCTCACACATGTCAAGTCTCTGTATGTGTGTGACTTAGGTGTATATCTTTGTGAATGCCACATTGTGTGTGTGTGTGTGTGTGTGTGTGTGTGTGTGTGTGTGTGTGTGTGTGTGTGTGTGTGTGTGTATGGCTGTCTGATCCCTGGAGTGAGGCTGCATTTTACCATACTCAAATGATAAAACCCTGTCCCCACATCCACTCACTGCAATCTAGTATCCATGTTGATGACATCAGTCTTAGAAGGACATTCTAACTGCCTGTAAACATGTAAGCCCAGGGGTCAGGCTTGTTTTACCATAGTCTACTGATAACCCCCCCTCCCCACATACACTCATCGCAATCTAGTACCCCTGTGGATGTTCTCAATTGTAGAAGGCCATTCTGACTGCCTGCAAACGTGTAATCTTTGTGGCGCATCTCGTAACTGTGTAGTACTGTAATAATGATTTGTACATAAACAGGGGTTCTTATCCCAACACTGGCAAGTATGTGTGTTTGCATTCTGTCACGAGAGTCGGCATTACTGCTTTCCAAAGAGAAACCACATTTTCAACTGGCCTTTACCCTTGTCATCTGCAACCCCCCTCTTTTACCTCCTCCCCTCTCCAGGTAACTATACCTGTGATGTCACCCAGTATGGATGTGAGACTCTGGCCACAGTAGCTTACTACACAGCTATCATGCTCTTGGACCATTAGATCAGTAAACAGGTTTGAAACTTGGGAGATTATAATGGTGATGAGGAAGCTACAATGTGCATGCAGGTATTGTCATACAGACCTGTGAGTAGTCTAAATTTACATATGGGACACTAACTGAAAACACTGACATCCCCCTTATAGTATGTATGCACATATTTGGCACATGCAATTACACCTGAAAGAGGAAGGCAGAACATCAAGATCAACATGCAGTTATTGTCATTACACATGATACATACTGTCAACAGTACAAAATGTATTCTAAAACTCTAGTACATGGTATGTCTGCTGCCTGTCAACACTATTCAACAATGATAATCTACAATTGTCTTCCTAGTATGTTCACCCTGTGCATCAGACCATATGACCATGTCCCTGCACCAATGGTATGGATGACAGCGATGTGGCACAGGCATCATCATATGCACAGGGTGAAAATGTTTGCCAGAGGCCTAGGCTGCACCATTGGATGACATCATGTGTGTGGGTTAAGGCCTTTTATCTCATTGGGCGTATGTGGATGTTATGCATGTGGGTTGAGGTGCCCTACATTTGTTTCTGGTGTGTGTGTGCATGTACGCACACTGGTCTGGCATGTGGCTGGCCTACACAGGGGTATTATTGACAGCTGCAGACAGCACAGGGTAGGTTGTACAGTTCACCTTGTCCAGCCATGGCCACGTGACCTGTGCCTGCCAGGTTTTGCATGGCCGCTACCAGGCAGAGGTCCAGACTGGGTACTATCTGATGACACATGTCCACCGGAACCATGTCCCTGTTGGAACCATCCAGGACCACGTGCACATGGCCTGCTGTGTCCTGCTGAGAACAACACAGTACCAGCTGCACTGCTGCTGCTACCGCCACTATGGGAGTGGGCATGTGAAGTAGCATGTTCACGTAGACCTTCAACAGTTGGTGTAGCAGGCCTACATCCACATGACCAATGCCTTACTCCCGCCAGATGTTCTAACACAAACATTCCAATCTTGAGGATCAACATGCCACAGTCAAGGACTCCCACCATGTCACACAATCGTCTATCCAAAACATCTGCAAGCTAATGGTGAGCATTTGCAATTGCCTGGATGTTGTCAGTTACAGAACAGACAGCAGCCCTCTGAAGCCTCAGACCTTCTCTGTTTTGCCGTTCAAAACATGCCTGTGCCTCCATTACAGACTGAAACACGTGTCTGGTGACACCAGCTGATGTGCTATGTCTTGCAGGGGCATGTTGGCCAGAAGCCTCCGTATGAACAGCCCTGGACACATGCCTGTGTGGGACATAACCAGTCAGTTGGCTGGGATCATGTTGTGCAGACACACCTTCCATAGTCTCCACACTTTCCTGTTCCATGCTACCACCCACCAACTGTCCTTCCACTATGGCCACTGGTGATGGGGTATGTGTAGGCATGACAATTGTGTGCGGGTTGAGGGGGATACAGGTTGAATGCCAACCAATGGCACAGATTCAGCCCTGACAACCCTGCCTGTGCCTCAATCATACTTTCATCATCACTGCTAGAGTCTGTAGGGACACTAACATCAGGTGGACTGCAGGAGGGCAACACACCTACATCAACACCTGTGAGGGCCAGACAAGAGCTGTACATTACCAGTTATACATCACAGTACAGACACACAGAGACAGACACACAGGCAGACACACAGGCAGACACAGACAGACATATGATGTGGCACCCAATGGCATGCAGCATGCATGTGATATGGCAGAAGGCATTCAGCTTAGACAATTATACTGGTAGTTATCATACATCCCTGAGTTGCACACAACAACTTGCATGTGTTATGGCAGAAGGCATGCAGCTTACACAATTATAGTAGTAGTTAGCATACATCCCTGTGTTGTACAATTTGTGTTAGTAGGTTATGCCCCAAATCTACAACACAATGCATGCACTATGCATTGTTGCACTGTACTGCCATGTTTTGTGCACCATACCCCACATCTTAACAGACCATCACTGACCTGAGTAAATCTGCCAGTGATGCTTTGTGTTGGCCACTGCCTCTATGTGTGAGGAGGACATGAGCAGAAGGGCATGTTGAGTGAATACTATGTTTGCCAGAGCCCTAGCTTGCATATCTCCCCATAAACAGTGCATGTCCGTTCAGCATTATTCTGCTTACCCCTGAACTGAGTCTACAGACAATGTGCATGTGGCTGTACATGCATGTTTTACATGGCTGTCCCTACTTTGCAATGGTGCCACAGACCAGCACAAGTTAACAGTACACCAGCCTGATGTTTGGCATATGACCTTGCCAATCACATGTAGTATGACATGTCTTCTTCTGAAGTGATGAATGACATGCATACATGTTTAACACAATGGTGTTCTTTCAAATATACAGTGAGGTACTGGTGTCCCAATGCAGGGACATGTTATATTAGCATGGACCTTCAGCTGACGCAATGTTGTCAGCCCACCCTACAGATATACAGTGACATACTACACATTGAGCTGATGTGCATAGCCATTGCAGGGCATCATGTGGCTTCACTATTGCTATACAGTGTGAGTTACAGACACAATTCATAGCCACGACTGTGTTCAGATACAATACATATCTAATGTGGAATGTGATCCGTGTCACTAAGGTGTATACACACTAAACCCTAATGTGGAATGTATGACACAGGTCACTGAAGGGTATACAGATGACACCCCTGCACATCTGCTATCATATTGCGGATGTCTGGCAACTATGCCCAGACATGGGTAACTTTTCAGTACTCTATGTTCCACATGTCATCTGTGTACCACACACACATGAGGAGCAACCATGACAGTGATGTCTGACACCAGCAAGGTGAATGTACTGTATCTGTGGCCTGATGTGGTTTTATGTGCATGTTGTGCAACACATGTATGTATTTCAATGCTGTATAGATTAAAGCTTTCATGTCGTGACACACTCAAAATGTTCAAGGCATGTTTTGTGGTGCTTTGATGTCATGCCTACATAAGGTATGCACAGCCTTGTTTGATGTTTAGTATGTCACATCTGCAATATAACCATTACACAAAGGCCATAGTTGTATTGTGTTGAGCCAATGTACAACAGGGTGTACACACATGTACATCTATTCTCCTGCCTGCGTTGCTTCATGTCTCTGGCCATCCTCCATGGCCACGTGTAAACATGTTTTGTCCAATGGTTGTGATGGACATCTATTTCATATGTCAGTGTTGTCCCATATGACATACAGCCATAGATGTCATATGCTCCACTGAGGACAGGTTTATGCAGGCAAAGGGTGGTATGTTTGGGATGTGAAATATCATGTTTTGTAGGAAAGTTAACCAGTGTTGCAGTCAGCCCACAAAATGTCATGGACATGTCAGATAGAAGATGACACTGTGTGACATGCATAGCAAGGGTATACTCCACAAGGGTGAATCCTGTCGGTTTGTCATAATCTAGCTCCAAAACATATAGAGTGTGTGCACACATATGCTCTCTGTATAGTACTGTTTGTACTCCCCACATGTGTAATGCTGATCTGTAGTACGTCTCTACAGTGAACCATACCTCTACCATTGTATTTACAGCTGTCCACACATCTGGCAATGACAGTTTGTAAGGTTTAGTGTAGGTGTTTCATATAGTCTTCAAATATTCCACATGGGTAACCACTGTGCGTTATCAAGCCTGATAAGTAATAAACTCACCAGCAACAGGCTGCTGCCACTGCAAAATGCCAGAGGTACCTAAATAGGAGAGTCAGAGCAGTAAGATCATTATCCACACCTGTGTGATATCTACAGGTTGCACTGTACATGTTAGCACATAAGCCAGTACAACAGACTATACTATGCAGTATGCACATCTGTGCACACATAGAGTAGCAAACTAATATGTGGCATGTGTGCATACATGCCTTGCATATGACGTTAAGTTAAATATTGTACAGTAACACATGTATCTATGTTAAATATAGTTATGTTATATGTGCAATAGTGACTTACCAGCCAACTCCTGTCTCAGTAGTTGTGAGACACCCACCTCCACAATACCAGCTGAAGCTTGTGAATGGAGTTCTGCAGGTGTCCCCAGGTTGGCCAGGAGGACCTCAGTACATGTGAGTAGGGGCTGGGTGAGTGGTCCCGCACCTGTTGCAGCTTGTTCCCTGGCAATTGCGTTTTCACACTGTTTTGCCCATCTAATTAAGTCAGTGCAGTGTCGGCGCACCTGCTGATAGTTGCGATCGTGGCCAGCAACATCATTTACCCTCCTGCAAAGTTCCTCCCACTGGGTATCCCGGTGTTTTATATCCTGTGGCACATGTCTGAAAAGTGTCTCATGGTTGTCAAGGAGGTATGGAATGAGGACCTCATCCTCCATGTGGCTGTATGGTGGCAGCCTGGCACGCGGTATACCTGGAAGATATTATGATGGTGACAGGTCACAGTAACTCACAGAGAAGTACAGAAGTACAGCTGCATATACATGTGTATCACATTTATTATAATTACCAATATGGCTTTGCAAATCTGCACGACACTAACCACTGACATGTTTAACTCACACACATTTGACACTTACTGGTGATTTCATGTTATCACCATATATGTGTGTGTCAAGTGATGAAATTGCTCATACTCCATGTGGATGTTGTCTTGATGTGGGCATGTCTGTTTGCTTGTACTGGTGTCTTTACCTATTAGCACATGCCTGGATGTGCTGACATTAATGCAAGAGACCTTAATGCTGTGTATATGTCACATATATAGTCATACACAGCCTTAAGGGACATGACCTGTGACCCTGCAGACTTGCTCACAGCAAGTTGTACATATATGTGTTTTGCCATATACATCTACATGGCACTGTACAGCAGTATAGCATCCTGCCATGTATTACCCATGTTGCATATGCGAAACACATGGGACAATAGCTAGCTTGATGGTATTTGCAGGGTTGGATATCAACTATAGCATGTACGGTCATAGTGAACTAGTAGGCTATATGCCCTGGGCCATTTATTAGCACAGGCTGAAAGGTTACATAGCTGTAGCCAACAAACAGGTAACTTTCAATGGCTAGTTCAAGCAGTGCCACAGAAATGATCCACAGGTTTACTGATATATTTGCCATACAGTCATCACACCATGTTTCAAAGAGGGGCAATGTGCAGCTTTGCTGGACAGGGATGCATAGTATGGCAGGAGTATGTAAAGTGTATGGGACAGGGATCTGTCAGGCATGTTATGATCCTTGTACTAGAAAGGTGGATGTCCATGAAATATGTGTTTATTTGAAGTCAGGATGTGTAAGTGTAGCATGTCCAACATCTCTGGATTGGACATGGCTTTATTCAGGGTAGGCATCATGCTACATAGTGGAGCTAGGGTTTGGAGAAGCCTGTGTAAGCCATCTGAACATGGCTAATAACCCTTAAAGGAAATATGTGATCTATTATGGGTCAATTGAGTGTTGAGTATGGGTGAACAATGATCTCTATATTCATGGATGGCACCCTGTCATGATTAGGGGTGCCACTTACGACTACCTGACTGATGTGGTGAATTGACTATCAAAGGAAAGACTGCTGTCCAACTGGATCCCATACACACACAGTTTCCATTATGTTGTCCACTGCCTAGGTGGTAGTTCATGGGTACACGTTTTTTAACACAGGGGATGACAATGCAATACTTTGCAGTGAGATTGTGGCAATACGTCAGACACCACACATCTGACCCACAAAGGCCCTTCTGTATGTTGCCCACAGCACTCATTAAGTCAATTATAGCTCCTAGTTCATAGTCATTTGCAAACTTCAATAGGCAGATGCCTTCTGGGTTAGTCTGTGTGGTATATTTAGATAACAAAGAGGGGAAGTATCAAGACTGAACCCTGTATTACTGTAGTTGGCACTGGTTTGCTGTGCATGTATTAGTCAGACACCTTCTGTAGTGCTGGTTCTGCCAACGGTCCAGCTGCCAGCCAGTCTTGTGACATAGGAATATACACCTAAATTTGCTGAGTGTAGCTGGAACCCAGTATGGGTAATGGTGTCCTAAGACCTGGCAAGGTCAAGATATGCTGTGTGAATCAACCTTACTGTCATCTACATCTGTACTGACTACATCAAATAAGTTGATCAAGGTTCATGGCCTTACAGAATAGACACATCCAGGTAGAAGTGCACTATTTCCATTATCAGTGGTGCCTCCCCATTTGTGGGGTGTGATAACTTTTGCTGTGCACCATTCAGTGTGTACAAAGCCTGACATGCAGCTATGATTGAACATGATGTGTAGGTGGAGAGCTAATTGTTCTGATGTTTGTGTAAAACACACCCTGGGATGTTGACAGGTCCCATGCAAGCTGTATGTATGGTTTTAGAGATTGCAGCTTGCACCTGCATAGTTGTTATTACAGGGACTCTGTAGTGTACATGAATATATAAATATATGTACCTGTTGGGGGGAGGTGAGAGTATGTTTAAGTTATCACAGACCCTTTCTGGATGAACAAGTGCTATTTCTGTAGGTGCAGTACTTCTCATGCCATAGTGCTGTGAAGCGGGGAAGGTGTTGTCATTGCCATTACAATTCATGACACAGCTATAGAATGCTCTGTGGTTGGCCACATAATATGTGGCTGATTAGTTTCACAGTGGCTTTGTGCGGTCTTATATGGTGTATCTAAATCTTGCTGAGGCTGACCAGGGATCACCTCCACTCATGTGTGTTCAATCTTGCAACAGTTTCTACCTTCTGTGGTACAGTTTATGGCAGGGTACCACCAGTTTGCCTTCCTGTTCGTGATTGGTTGAATCTTGGTTCTGTGTCAATAGCACAATCACTGCACTAATGTGAGTGCTTAATGTGCATTTGTGTAGGATTCAGCATTTGTACATGCATTGTCCATCTGCATGGGTGCCATGACATTCACCACTTATGTCTTAAGAAGCATAACATTGGCTTTGGAGACTGACTATGTGTAGCATACTGTTAGCCCTGTCTGTGAGACTATGGTGATCCAGGTCATTGTGGTGATGAAATCCAACATGCATTGAGCACAGATGTTGGTACATGAGGAGTCTTCCCAGTTAATAGTGGGATAGTTGAGAGTAGCCATTATTATGGTTTTCTGTCTCAAACCTAATAATCCCCTTTACAGCACGCTATGACAGTTGGGAAATCTGAGGCATGGTAGGCGATCTGTAGCAAGGTGCAATTTGGATTCCACTTTGGCAAAGAGGTAGTTGCTCAGCATAATGCATCTGAAGTTATGCAAGTGCAACTAGCCTGGGGGTGTACATATCCTTCAGGAATATGGACACACCTGTGGCCTGTGTGTTCCAATAAAGGATAATGGCCAAGAGGTGAGGTATGTGTTATAACGTGGTCATGCAGGGGTGCTCTCTGGAACCTTGAACCATATCTCAGTCACTGCACAAATATGTTATCCATGTTAAGGATTGACGAAAGTGAGTCCATATTGAGCTTCCAAAATGTATCATTGAGTAGCTAGACACGCAGTTTATTGCTTGGCTGTCCCTGTTACAGCAGTAGAATTGTCACTTGAACCTTGCATGGTGAAGGCACTATAGGGGAAGCATGAGCCCTAGCCAGTATCCAGATTACCAGGGGTGACAGATACAGACCCTGACTGGCAAAGCATCATGGTCTGTCAACCATGTTATCCCAGGCAGAGAGATACTGGATACCCTTTGAATTACACCAGTACATTAGACAATTGAGGAATACAGTCCTTTTGTCCCTGTACTGCAGTATCATTTTGGGCAATGGCAGACTGCTACCCAGGCCTTGGGACATACCTGCATGGGCTACAAGACCTGACAGTTCCTACATGTGTGTTTCCATGCAGTCCAGGTTACTGCATCCCAGGTCCTGCACAACAACATGGAATATGCCAGAGCCATGTGTATAGTTCAAAAGGTGGTCTGCATGTATGGGTATGTGGCTAATCATGGCAGACAGGCAGCTGACAGTATGTTTGCCCTCGTATAGCTTGGTGTGTGACATAGTGCTAGACTTTGCTTTCACAAAGGAGGACTGTTGGGCATGTTTCTGGTCATGTGTTCTGAGGAGTGGCACAGTTTTGCAACCTATGTCATGCAGTTTGTGTATTTTGTTGTCTGTCTATTCCAGCTTGGGAGGTCTCTTGCTTGGCCAGATACTTGGAAGCCTCTGTGAATGTGTATGCTTTCTGGTGGTATGTGTGGGTGTCCTTACTGCATTCTGGTAAGGGTAGGTGTTGAGTGTGGTGATGAGATGCATGTGTTAACTTACACCGCATGACTGTCCAGTCCAGTCATGGCTGTAGAATGGACTGCCTTCCAGCTTGCCTCTGTAGCTGCATCCCAGACAATGTGTGTGGTGTGGTGTTAGGTGGGTTTGGCAGTGTACATGGCATACAGATTACATTCCCCCAGGATGGCCACATACACAAAGCTGAAATTAATAAACACCAGTGTCTGACTAGTGGACATGCCTGTATAAACATTCAGTACTACAAGTACCAAGTACTGTATTTAGTTTACTTATTGCTTATGAAGATGTTTTAGACGGTGATGCTCACAAGTACATATCTGAGTTATGGACGTGAAAACACTGGCAATTACAAAAACACAGTAGCTAACTTTAGCAGCAATCTTCATCTGAGGAGCACATCACATCCTGATAGTTGATTACAGATGATGC